>NC_140461.1:9800304-9985304 GCF_051167445.1 Perissodus microlepis
AGCCAGTGAAACCATTCTCTTCTCCTTAACAATAGCCACATGTATCAGAATTGAATGTGGCTTTGATATCTATTCTGATTTAAAAATCATTGCTATAGGCATACCCAGTGGGACACCTTCCGTCTAGCCCATATGTCACTCTGATTTGTATCTCAGTGCTTACATTAACAAGGTGGCCAACACCAGTGCACCATTACCTAGGTTTATGAACACTTTATCACACACCTGTATTCAGCCCAGACACGGCTTTGCTATGATGTCTGTGTTTCTTTGGCAGACGTGTCCCCAGCCAGACCCCCGTCTGATGAACATTTGGCCGGTCAGGCTAGACGTCTCGGGTAGCGTGTAGTGGCCTGGACGGGGCCAGAGACAGGAAAGAGGACTTCTAAATCAGCCAGCAATCCAAAGGCCTTCCATAAATCCTCCAAATGGGCTCGGGTGGGGAACGTAAAGCACACCTGCAAGACTTATGTAAGTCTTATTAAACCATAAATTGCTAACACCAGCCCGTTGCTAGAGCTGCTCTTGGCTAAAATAAATCTCAGAGTGTGTCCGGTACACAGAAAGAGAGAGTGAGAAGGAGGGATAAAACAGGTGGGACAGAAATATATAGCGGAGGTTAGAGGTAGTGAGAGTTGGGTGGAGGATACTAAAGGTCTGACAGGAAAGCATGTCAGACCTTGATGATAGGGCAGACACTAATGGGATTTGATAGTCAACACTTAGCACTATAGCTGTCTTACCGTAGTGGAGTTTTAGGAACATCTCTTAGAATGTCACAAGACTTTTAATGCATCAAACACTTTATGGTATCAGCCTCAGTCTTGTCAGTATAACTATCAAACCACAAAGAGACCCTCTCAGTGCCTTTACACCCTGCATGGAGTAACTCCTCAGCAGTCACACAAACAGAACCAGTGTGAGCAGCACAGGGAATATTTATAGGAAATCAGAGTTCCTGAGCTCCTGAGCCCCCATGAGTTCCCAACACACCCACGCTCTCCTCCCTGCCTGGTTGTGGGTCCTTGAATTAAACATCAAAGCACACAGGAGTGTAGGGCCCAACTGCCATAAATAACAGCACGCTTGGGGAGTGGAGTGGAGGATGTTCAGATGGGAAGAGAGCAGGTCACCCGATCGCTCATACACATACTGTCAAAGCAGATTCATTTGTTCACAAAATGGGTGATGTTGTGTGGGGTTATTGATTTTCGCATGCCATCTGTCTTCTCTGAGGCTTTGGCAAGCAGCTCTGGCACTACCAGCCTCAGGTTCCCCTGTATTAGTATCCACAGCTCAGGTGGACAGAAAGGAGATGTGCAGCAGATTTTGGACACAAATATCTGATGGCCTATGTGACACATACTCAGACACGGTGCTTTCTGGCACGGTGCTAAACTCCCTGATAAATTTTGGTTTGGAAACGGTTTCTTTCTTTCTAAGTGCACCTAGAAAAAATAATACCTTACATTTTTTAAAAGGTCTGGCCGTCCTTGGTTTTACAAGACAATATCATCTGTATTCACTATGGAGAATATCTGACATATTCTAATTTAATTCATGCTCACTTGAAATATTTATTAGAAATCAGTACTGCTCTTTATTTAAAATAAAAAGCAGCACCGATTGTCCTGATTAAAATGTGGATGGAAATCCAGGCTGAAGGTGATGATTACCATCTCATTTGTCGTCAACACCTGCATACACAAGTTCAGGCCCACCCTCAATCTCCTCCTCTCACTAACTTAGTGTAGAAGTCACAGTGTACCTCCATGTTGAGCTATGGAGTGTGGAGGGCTGGCCTTCAAACATGGGCCCCAGCTGCTGCTGTGTATTTTTGTCAGCCAACACACTCACATTGGCATCCCTCAGTGTTTGCTCTTGTGGAGGGCACATGTTACTGGGTAAATTATCACAGCGATGGTAAACAGTGTTTTTATGAGGGAATGTAGCTTGGTTGTTATATTTGAAGTCTGTGCTTTGTATACTGCTGTGCTATTAGGACAGATTGAGGATGTTTGCGCCTGGTGTCTGCACTCCGCCCATGTGGGGTACACAGACAGATGCACGAGCGCACATACACAGTGACAGGTTTAGTTGTAGTTTTGAGTCTTAAATGGCTCTTTTGTTGTTTCCGTCACAATAACAACAACAGCAACAACAAAAAAAGAAAAAAAATAAAGAAAGAAAACATCACAGCCTAAGGAGTGTGTCAGTGTCACACCCATGTCAGTCTCTGGGTAAATGCAGATGAATGGCAACAGCAGGGGAGAAAAAAATGAATTCCAGAGTGTAGAAGAACGTTAAACAAAGTGAAAATATATGATGTGTGTTTCAGTGTGACAGTAGTAAGAAAGTCTATTTGTTTCATGTGTAATTGTTGGGTCTGCAGACAATAACCCCATGTATGATAATGACTTTACAATGTTATGTAAGTATGATGTAGCTGTAACAACAGTGCTTGAAAACACTATCAGGAGCTGATAATAAGGTAATCAGAGTCAAACAGCTGGGTGGCTTTGAGATAAAGGACTAGTGCTTTAAGGCCTTCACTTTACAATTAAACTCATTTGAACCATGAATAAGGGTCTCATTAATTCTGCAGACACCAGTGTCTTTTACTTAGGGGCCTCTTGGGTATCATGGTACCCCCTTTTTTGATTAAGAGGTCTGTTAAATTAAGGAAGGTGTTACAGCATGCCATTCCAAAGCTTCCATATTACAATACTGGAAAAAATTTGTGATAAATATTTCTGGTATTGAAATTATATTGACTGTAAACACATCACATCATGCATGCAATCCAGAGAAGTAAGCTCACATAGAAAGACCTATAACATGAAATCATCATGATAAAATCTAGTATCCTAAAGACAGTGTGATCTGGGAACTGTTGCCCCTGTTCATGTGATTTCTCAAGCGATTGTTAAGTCGCTGCAGTTAGCTTAGCTTTTTAGAGTTTCCCATTCTAAAATGACAGAGTGCTCCATCTCTCTATGAATGGAGCAAATGGAGGAAAGGAGGGAATAATGATGACATTTTTCCCACTTTTTTGAGCCCCAATTACCCACTAATGCGTAATAAAAATAGAAAAATGGACAGTCATTACGTGTAGGCCCATCTACAGTGGCAAAATCATTCTTTCCTAGCCTCGCATTCTTTGGATGGGAATAATCGTGTTTTGTCCCAAACACCTGCGCTTCAGTTACTCTGACCTGCCGACCAAATGAGTGCAATTAATGACAATTACCCTCCAGGTGTCACAACATAGACATGTACTGATAGGGACCTATCTGGAGGGAGCAGGAGCTTGTCCTCCAAGCAAATATGTAATGATAACAGTTGTAACACAGTAGGGTGGAGAGGGGGTACAATTGTTAACAGTGCAATCTATTTGTGTTTGCCTCGCCTCAGCACCACATTAACCAGTCCAGACAAACCAGAGTGGATAGACTTAGATATTCCCTGTGGGACAGAATGAAGTTGATTAGATGTGCTGGGATTCTTGATCAGATGAAGACTGGGACAGATGTGATGTAAAATTCGTTTCTGCCTCAAACCTTCAATTTATTTAAGTTCTGGTGATCCATATTTTTGCATGAAATTTCAGAATTTATTTTCATTGTTCTGGATATTATTCTTGTTGGTATTCATAACATTGGAAATGCTGCAATGTTGCTTAAAGAGTCCAGACAAGCAAAAAACAGGTAGATGATCAATCAGGTTTGCAACAAACCCCTGATTTTTCAAACTTCACTGAAAGAGAAAGCAAAGGCAAATGCTAAAATGATTGCCAATGCTGTTGGTTGTAAACATTACTGAATACAGACTGAATGCCAGATTCAATATTTGCCTGTCATTGCTGGTGTAGTTGCAAGTACACAATGTTTTAATTAAAGTGGTTATTACTAACTTTTCGTCTGTGTTCACTTTTGGTTTGTTTTTTGCCTCCAGTTATTGAGGCTTTCATTATCTGGCTAAATTGTCATTTCTTGGCCTTGGACTGTGTCATATTCCTATCAATTATCATACCTGCTGTGGTGACAAAAGTAACTAAAATTAAGGAAATAAACTTTAATCATTTGTATTTTACAGTCCAGTGAATTGCTTTATTCAATACCAGTGGACATTTGTAATTTGACAAAAAAAAAAAAATACAGGAAAAAACGAAACATTTTCTTTGTACTAATGTAAAACAATAAAGAACTGTTGCAATCTTTAAAAACTTCAGTCAAGCCTGAAACTGCATGTAGAAGTATATTCTTTAAATGGTAACTGCCATATAATCTCGGGCCCATTTCCCTATGTGAAGAGAGATTTCTCAGGTGTAAAAGTCAACTTTAACCCTCCTCCTCTTGTGGGTTCACCATCCTTTCCATCTGAACTTGCATTAGCATAAAGGCATTAAAATGTGAAAAGGAATTAATTTGGACTTTCCCCTCCATAGGAATTAATGGAAGTTTGTTCTGCCCGTACCCCTCAGATGGCTTGCACTCCTCCACAGTCCATAAATATTAATATTAATACGGCATCGCATTTAAAGGTAGCGCTTGACTGAAGCCGTATACAGAATATTATTAGAGATCACGATACGTTTCTCATGAGAAGTACAGCTGAGTGAATGCATTGCCATGCCGTTGTGATCTGTAAAATCCAATCTTCATACAGCACAAAAAGTTATTTTCAGAGAGACGGAAGATTAGCAGGGCCGAATGGCTGCTGTCTAAAGCCATTAGGCAAGTGGGGATTTTTTTTTACCTTGAGTTGAGAGAGAAGGGCTCACATCTTATGCTCTATCAAGGTACTGATTCACAGTCACACTACTGTAGCACTATTATCATGCCTGAGAAGATCATCTCCGCAGATAACTATTATCACCGTCTTCACCGTATCGCTCCACTCTACTCACCCACATAATACAGACCACAGAAGTTTTTGATACTCTTGCAAATCACTGTATTCACATTCTTTTTTTTTTCTTTCATGGTCTTTGTCACTTTCCGGTGTGTGCTGTGTGTGGTTGTATCACACATCTTCAATAGCAGCGAGGATACTGAAGAGCTGGGGCCCTAATCTGGACTTGTACAAAACACTTATGAATCATTTATAGTGATGGCAGTAAATAAATATTCATTACAAATTGGCATAATTTAAACTCCTTTTTGCTCTTTTTTTCTGACAGGCTATCAGATTTTTTGTCCTGATAGTTGCATCATTGTGTGAACATACTACTTTTAGTGTTTGGTCCAAACTCTGCTCAGTTGTCTGAAGCAAAGAGAGGTTTCTGTCAAATTATTCAGCAGGTCCTCTCCTCTGCTCTGTCTCTGTACTTGAGGAGCCCTCATCCTGACAGGTTACAGTGGGCAAGGTGAGACATGTTAGTGCTGTGCTGTGAAGGAGAAGCCAACTCTAAAGACAGAGTCCCAGTGTGCGGGTGAAAGCTGCATGCTGCCACCCCAGCAAGCTCGTTAAACCTTATCTGCCTTTAATCATTGCTCCGTAATCTTTACTCTTCTCACATTTAGTCAGTACACTCTCACTTTGTTCTTGAAGGAAGTAAAGCTGAGAATGTATGATGTAAAAGGAAACCATGCACAATATACAAATGAGTCATAAGGAGTAGAACGGATAGGCCCAGTTTGATGTAAAGTTAATACCATTCACATGTTGAATAATAGAGCTAAGCTTGTTTCTTGTAAATGCTAAGCACTGTAACATTTGATAATTCTCCTGACACAATTCATGTGTCCTGCCTGTTTTATGAATTGCATAAAACAGGCAGGACACATGGTTAAGAACTCAAGAGTGCAAATAAAGTTTAGAGGAACAGCAGAACATATCAAAACTGTCAGGTTCTCTTCTGTAATACAATAAATGCACACGATACATTCTCTTCTATGACTGCAATTAACAATTGAAAACAGAAGAGTCCATCAGAGAGTAGCTAGTAAGAATGCAGACAACCAATTGTCTTAAACAAAACATCCACGAACTTCCTTAATCCCTGTTACCAGCCTGTTTTGTGCAGACATGCATTTGTGGTAGCTGTGAGAGCTGAGGTTATATTTGTGCATCAGGTCATTCCTGTAGCGGGCTGGTCTGGGTCGGCCCGCTCCCCTTCTGAGAGCCCCCTCATCAAGCCAGCCTCTCCTCTGCCACCCTGTTCCCCACAATCCCCATAAACTCTCATAATTGCCACATTAAACTTGAGTTTATTATTTTTCTCCAGGTGCAGGTGTGCAGATGATATGAACCCCAGGTTGCATTTACATACAAATTGAAGGTTTTTATTAATCAGGCAGGCAGCAGGAATCAAACGGCAACACTCCATCAGGCCTTTAAATACATTTGGTGACATTTTTACCCGGCATTAGCATGATAGGGCAAGCGGAGTATAATGTACCAATGATTGCTTTTCCATTGAAAGCACAAACGGTTTCATTTTTCCTGTCATCTCAAATAAGTGTTAAAGAGGGTTTGGAGGCTATTGTGCGAGTGCCGTATGCTGGGGACTTGGGACCGCTGATGGCCATATTAAATAACCATTAGTGCCTGAGCTTAGATCATTGTGGCATCCGCCTCCTCTGAATTTATCCTGTGATTTCAAATGAAGGCAAGCTGTGCCAGCTTTCATAAAGTGCTCCAGCCCTCTCCATTTTTCCTCAAACTAAATGCATTACAACGGTAATTTTGTGACTGTTAAGATAACTAGCGTTAACAAGCACTTAATTAAAATGTACAATAAATAGCCGTCTGCAGCCTTATCTCCCCTCCAGAGCGACGCTGGTAGGAGGCTCCAATGCTCAGGCCGGCTGTTCCCCAGCTCGTTTGCAGATTAATTGCTTTTCTGTCTGGCGAAGCCTGCCTCTTCTGCAGCCAGATCGTAAATAGCCAGATAGGGAATTTATCAATCAGGGCTTTCTACCTCACTGATCTCCCCCACACAGCCCTGTCTGTCTGACTGTCTGTATGTACATCTCCTACTATCAAACAGACTCCATAAATAAACTTCCAAAAGCTTCTGTTATACTAACCCTTGAGTTAATGAACAGCTTTTATATTCTGACTAGTTGCATGAATATATTTGCAAACATTTCTATTTTCTGTATGTAAGGGTAGAAGGGATTAAACACGCATATTATTTTTTGTCTTTGTTCTGTGTAGATACTTTATATACAAATAGGCTATTTAGGGTAGCAATGGGGCAAATGGAACATTGTTGATACAGGACTTTTGCTTTTGTAACCTTTACTTGACACCATATTTATGCCTGTCCATCTACAAGTATGTACCTACTTTATGGCAAAACATTTTGTTCCCTTTTATATTTATGCTGGGTATTTACAAATGGGGCTTAAGTGTACTGCAGGGGTTACTCAAACACAGGTCACACATTAAAGCAGCCAGAGACTGTGTGAGACAGGACAGAAGCAAACAGGGAGTATTTACAGTAATAAAAGTTACAGTGGTTAAACCCTTAGGATCAAATTGCTCCTCGGGCATGACTTTTGGACTTATGGACTTTTGTCCCTTGCTAAGAAACCTGCAAACAATGTTGCTTTTTAGCAACAACTGTAAAACAAACACCAACCTGCTGTCCCCCTCCCATACTGAAGCTCCCCCCCCCCCTCTGTCGGTGGCCCACCCTTAACCTCCAGATGATAAATCTGCCTGCAGAAGCTGTGAGGGGGAAGACCCCCATCCTGGAAGACCCCCATGTGTCCTCCTTGACACATCCTGTTTGTGTAGTCATGGATTCAACCAGTGATCTTTACACTCATAATTCACTTAATGACAACACTTGCTCCCTTTCTATTTTTATAACAGGATTTTTTTTAGTATTGTAATGGTTTGCTGTGGCCCAAAGGCCTTCATTATTCTCATTTAAGAATATCAAGGCTGCCAGTCAGAATTTCAAAAAACATTACTGAACAACAGTATATAAAATATGCTTGCAATATCACAGCAAGCTGCATTTAATCATTTATAATTCATTTAACTTATTTTTTTTTTCTAAATAATTGGATTTGTAAGTGTTGGTGCATGGCAGGGGTGGATCTACAGGGGTTCAAGGGGGGCAACTGCCCCCCTGCTGTAAAGCCTGATAGTAACACTAAGTTATGGAAGCTTTAAACAGATGGCTTTATTTGTATTTACCATTCACTGTAGATTAGGAAAATTATGCCAAAGTGTGGCATAATTCTGCTTTGCAACCTGAGCCTTCCTTATGAACTCCGATTTTCCAGGCAGGTTTAAACAAACATGTGCACGTGCTAGTCACATAGATTTCCCACTGTGCGAAGGGTAATTGTTTTGTTTTCACAGTTTCCCTTCCATTTTGACAGTAGGAATTTGGAAATGATGATTGTGTAGAGGCTGAAACTCTGTTTTGACAATGTAACACCCTTGCAAGGGCCATTGGGGGCTTTCTGGGCTTTTCACATTTTGCTGTGTGAAGAGACTGTCAAATATGTGAGAGCCAGTAAGTTAACAGTTGCATTAGTAGGTGTGCAAAGGTTCCTTCTGCACCCTGTACCCTATTCAGGGAGAGTTTGGTCATCTGTGGTTGTCTAAGGGCCTGTGAGGCTCTGTGGCAAGCAGATTACGGGAGCAGTCATTTAACAGTGGTGTCAATTATGTGAAAACATGATTAGTTTAGTTCTAAATAAGCCAAGGGTGGAAGGAGGTAACTGAAAGGAATGGGAAATTATATGGATCTGTGAGTTTTGACATGTCTGATGAGGGTGGGGCTGTGGGTGGGTGGGTGTGTTTGGGGGGGGGGGGGGGGGGGGTATTGTGATAAAACATAAGCTGTGGAAATCTGAGGAAACAGGGCATGTGCACGTCCAGCCTTGACTGTCATAAATCAGTTCGTACAGGCCTCTTTGCCCTCTGGTCCTTGCTCCACTCTGTCTTAACCCTTGTCACAAAAGGTTCTGACTTACAGATTAAAGCTTGTAATGTAATTTCTGTTGTTTATCTTCATGTAAACAACAATGGACTGCATGTTTTATATTTATATTTTTTATACTTGCAATATCAATCCACTTACCTTGAAAGGAAACCACTTTAGGTCAACTCCTGTTGTTTTTAAATGTGCTATATAAAGAAAAGTGACTTGACTTTGAGTTTTAATTGAGTCATCTGTAAATTAAGTAACTTTTCTGTGACCTGATTTAAACTTTGCCAACACAGGTGAAACGGATATTCATCTTAAGTGTTCAAGTCAGAACAACTGGGATACTGTACATAGTGCTTTGATTGCTCTATTTCATCCTGGGTTATTATTATCCTCTGTTGTGACAGCCACAGCAGACACAATCAATGCATATATCAACACTGGCTTAAGTAGGTCAACAGAGGAAGATACATTTTTCAGGAGGTGCAGCATCCATAAGACTTTGTGGAAAACAAGTGGCTACTGTAATAGATTTTGCCTCAGCTGTTTACTCATTTAGACTTTGGAGAGGGATTTAAGTTTGGAAGTTGCATTTTTATATATGCCCCGAGCCTCACACAGACTTTAATCCATATCTGCCGTGCCTCAGAGTCACCTATCACTTTGCATATGCCATCTCTGCATGATTTGTGTGGTACAATTCCTGTATAAATCTATAGGATCTACAGCAACAGTAAGTCAACACAGTGTATATTTTCCATAAATAATTTGGTGGTCATTGATTTCCAGTAGAGGAGCAGAAATATGCCTGATCCACCTCAAGGGGCAGTGGATGTATCGGATGCTTACTTTTGTGGTCAAAGCTGTGACAGCTAGAACCCATATGCTGTGATCACAAGATCCAAATTTATTGTTCTTTGGAGGCAAACTTATCAGGAATGAGGATTCTCTCTCTCTCTCTCCCTCTCTCTCTCTCTCTCTCTCTCTCTCTATATATATATATATATATATATATATTAGAGAGAGAGAGAGAGAGATATGATGTATATATATCTATATCTATAGATATATATATAATCTTTTATAGGATCCCTAAGCTTTCCAGTTTGTGAACCCATAGTTACACAGCCAGCAAAGACTGTGGTTCATTAATCGCCACCAAAGGGTTATAAATCTGCCACTCTGTGATTTGGTGTGGCCATTTTGTTGTAGTGTCACCCCCTGACTGATCAAGTTGTTGATTGGTGTGTTTGCTGGCACCTCAGAGAGGGGAGGCAGGAATTGATGAGGTTTAATTGGTCTGTCTCTTGTCAGCTCTCATTAGTCCCTCATTTAACACTATCTGATGGTGTGAATCTATTGCACCTACAGGGTGATGAGCATGAGTATGTAATGTAGTGTGGGAATCTATCTATCTATCTATCTATCTATAGAGAGAGATATCTAAATCTATCTATAGATATAGAGATATCTATATCTCTCTCTCTCTATATATACATATATATTTATATATACCAGGCATATACATAATAATAATAATACATACATACATAAACATGCTACCATTTTGTTATCACATATTAGCATGGGTGGATACCCCTGCCTTCCATCATACCTTGTCGTGAGTGACAGCTGTTTAGACGACTTCAGCGTGGTAGTGAGAATTGGTGTGGATGTGGCAGTGAGCTGTGGAATTTGCTGCTGCTGCTCGCTGATAGCTCTCTGAGGGCTTGGGTGTCACTCCAGTGACGGCCTAAGAGCCATTAATTTTAGCCTTTTGGAGTGTGTCGTAACAAGATACAATACCCCCCCACCTCCTCTCTATCCTCACAGCGGGGCTCCTAAATATACATTTATTTTCAGAGGGAGTCCCCCTCGTCAGGATATGATGGATGATGACTAATCAGATGGTGTGCAAGTGTATGTCTACTGTCAGGCACCTCTACATTGGTTGAACGGTGAGTGTAAATCACCGTGAGGGGGCTTTATTGGGGTCTTGTCTTTGGTAAGGATCTTAGAGATATGATACCGTGTGCTGTTGCTGCCTGAGTGGGTCTATCTTAAGACTCCACATGGAGGTCTGGCATTCACCAAGTCCCGGTGGGTTTGAGGGAAGGAAGGAGGAGGGCTGCCTGTGGCCTACACTTACTTTGAAAAACACTTACCATGTGCCTCTCATCTTATCCTGCCACTGGATTACATAGATCCATGGAAATATTCAGATAAGCAGTCCCCTTGCTTGGCTTTCACATTAGAGTAAGTCTGACCCCCATTATTTACTTGATGAGCATGGACAAATCAGAGCTGTCTACTATTGGAGGAAGTCTATATTTATTAGTTAATATGCCCAAAAAAGGGGGTACATACGGTATACAGTACAGAGATGCATGCTTTATCCTGCTTTCCAGTACTTGCTGCTATTGAACATAGATCTGCTTTGACAGGCTGCTTCTCCCTGACACTAGGCGCTAGGTGCTCATGTGGGTTGAGTGGGGGTTTCAGCTAGGCTGCTGCTTGCAGGCTCTGTGGGGGAGAGATCCTGGCAGCTCCTGTGGCATAGCAGATGGTAAAGGGGTAGGATGGGGCTTCCTGGCCTGGGTTTCTTTGACCTGTGGTGGGGGGAAAGGAAAAAAAGGCGATAGCCTGTAAAGTACAGAGTAAGTAATCCAAATTTGATTGTAAACTTATCCAGTGACTACAAATGCACATAAAAACTTTAACTTCACATTTTTACACTGCATACTATAATCCTTAGAGTTACCAAAAATCACCACAATTTTCAAAAAAATTGGAAATCATGCATTGATTTTCTGTCATTCTTTTCCTGTATATTCTTCCACCTTCTAAACACACAGATTCCACAAATTACAAGGCAGATAGTAAAATGAAATGAAAGACAAAAACCTGTAATATTGTTGGTACTGATATAACACAAATGGATTGCTATGATAATAGCTGCAATTAGAGTGTTTCACACTTTCTCTTCACAAGTTTGATTTCAAAAACAATACACAAACAATGTGACAGCACTGTTCCAGGCCAAGGACCCATTTTCATTTCCTATCATGACTAAACTTCCCTCTCCCGCAGTGCTGCTGTGAGATGCAGTATTAAAACCTTAGATGGAGGGAGAAAGAAAGAATAGAGTGGATAGAGAGATGGAGGAGGGGGTAGGTGGTGTTGTCTAAGTGAAGAGTGTGGCGTGTCCTGGAGGATCTAATAAGCAGGTTGAAGCCTGATAAGGATAAGCTGTCCCTCTGGCTCTAGGGAGCCTTGTTTTAACCCCCACCACTCTTCTTCTCTCTTCCCTCCCCTCCTTTTTCCAAGATGTACTTCTCTAAAAACAAGAAGAGGAAAGTGTAATCAAAAGAGAGAAGCACATGGAGTTAGGGAACAGTGGATGGAAGAAAAAAGAAAGTGAAGAGAGAATGTATGATGCTAAGAACTGGAGGGTGAAAAGGCAGCAGTGGATTATGAGAAGCAGTAAAGACGAAGAAGTGCATGATGACAAGGCATGAGAGGACAATGGGAATATGGGAAAGAGTGAGATACAAAGAATGGGAGGAAAGATGGGAAGGTGAGCAAGAAAAAGACAGAAGAATGCAGGAGAAGAGAGGACAAGGACTCATATAATAAGGAAAATGAAAGTAAAAGTAAAGGAAGAAGTGAGCAGTGGAAAGACAAACTGTGGCAAGTGAAACAGAATAAAGGAGAGGAAGATGGACAGAAATGAGATCAACAGAGAGGAGAGATGAGAGAAGGAAGAGAGGAAGTTGAGAGGACATAGAGCTTATAATGGGCTGAAAGGGACCTGCTGGTGTGTCAAAGCTTTAGATCCCACCCCTCCCCTGGGGAAAAAGGGAGAAAGGAGAGACACTGACCTTGCATTATTTATGCTTAGTGCTATTGGTCCAGGCAGACGCTGCTTCCCATTGTGTCTTCATAATGAGGAACTGCTATGAAGCTGAGAAAGAGGAAACACAACCAGGAGGCCAGTCTATGTAAATGTGTGTTTGTGTGAGCATGTGTGTGCTTTTGAGGTAGGAGGTCACTGCAGTGTAGCGTACAGACAGTTTAGTGAACAAGGATCTCAGGCACAAAAAAATATTGTATGTAATGGGATGGTACAGACACAAGCACACCACACAGTGTGAAAGGGTAGAGGGGAAAGGATTACTTGTCATTTCCTGGGCACATTTTTACCCGCCCATTTTAAGAAATGAAGGTGAAAATGCACCTGGGAAATGACAAGTAATCCTTTAGGACAGTATGGATGCGTAAAGGCTCTGAATGACACATTTTCTTTTGCCATCCATAACAAAAGTTCTCTGAAGTTAATTCAAGCACTCGTAGAAAACAGTACAAAGTACAAAGACCTCTCTGATCACGCTGATGGTTTTCCTTTAGTGAGATTTCTTTTTCAATCACTAAATAGTGCTGCAGCAATACCTATTAGGAAAGTTATAAACAGTATCCATATCCTCCAAGTTAAGTTCAATGAATGCAGTTTTTGGTTGAAATTGGAACCAGAGAAGTTTTGTTTTTTTCTTCAAATTATTTTGTAATATTGAACTTTGCTCAAACTTCACAATGCCATTTTCAAAGTACGGGATTCATTATCAAATTATTTTTATGATTTAAAAAAAATCTGTTTGGGTCACTGTCTGTTTGACTGTAGGGTCATAAATCCCAAACAGACATTTGAAACTACTGAGACAAAAAAGTTCTGCTTGACGGTTACAGCAGAATAAGTTTGAAAATGAAATAAAAAAAAATATATAAAAACGTTTTCTTCACAGCTAAACAGACCTTTTTCACCTTCCATGTTTCTATTGAATAGCACTAAAACTATGTAAGCAAAAGTGACTTTTGTTCAAATCATGTATCCTGCATATCTGTGTCCAAATCAGTGAATCTTTGTTAATAATGTAAAAACTGCAACGCTCACAGTGTAATGAAGTACGAGGGAGCTTGGGTAGGTCCCAGAGATCTGTTACAAATACGATTCTCTAAAGCATTCAAATGTAGCACCCTCAGCTCCTCCCAATCACCTTTCACCCTACTTCACTTTTGTTTGATTGTACTGTCAGTTTCAAATTTAATTACATATAACTTGACATACATAGTCCTTACCCTGTCATTATCCTGTCTGGGTCCACCCACTCATCACAAGAGCTGGATCCACACGCCCCTGAGAACTAAGAGTAACCTGCCTCCTGCCGACTGGCTATGATAGTGTATGTAGTCTATGTGTAAGTGCGATTGTGTGTGCGTGCAGTGTGTCCCCCTCTCCCTGTTTCTCTCTGTGCCTGGGATGTGGAGATTTGTATGGCATGTTAGTCACACCCTGTGTTATCAGCATCTCTGTGATGAGCATAAGCATAGCCCGAGGGGACTGGGGGTAGCGTCACAGATGGTACAGTGTCAGGGTCCATGAGTGTATTTTCTAGGATGGTGAGTAGCTCTTATGCCATCTCCCAAGTTCTGTCACCTTGCACTCTGGCAGTACGAAGGTGCCATCATACAGGTTAAAGGTCGAGTCTATTTCACCTCATAGCTAGTGACCCATGTCACACCTTCTATTTCACACCAGCCAGCTGAATATGGCAATCGATGCTTCCCAGAAACCCTGACCTAATCCTGTTATCCTTTTCCTTCAACAACCTGCAAGGGACAAGGGGCGGGATCCCAGAAGTCGGCAGCCAAGAGAGCCGTGCAGAGCATGCCCCCGTTGCTGTGAAAGCGGGCTTAGCTGAAACACAATAGGTGTGTAATTTCAGGTTTTTGTTAAGCCAAAATCCAATCACATACATGACTGCAAGATCACAGAGAGACACAACAGGAGAGGGAGCCTCGGAGGTGGAGGTGAGTCTACCTCACACAAGCAATCTCCAAACAACTGAAACACCATTGATGACAGCCTGCTAACTAACTAACCCTAGCACGAGATTAGGGTGCGTCTCTGCTCTAGATCTCCATGGTTTAGGGATGTGTTGACATCTGACTCCTCCCCAACCTGGATCACGATGGAAAACAAAATACATCTCTAGCCCTTAGCTGATTTTGTGCAAAGAGAGAGATCATATATCACAACCATAGCTATGGAAACACAAGAAAGTTGTATGGCACAAACTCACCAGGCAAGAAGTCTCTCAAGCTTCCCATGTAATTCTGTCTTGTCGTATTTCTAACAACAACTATTATGCTAAATCGGTTGCAAATTAAAGGGCACGGTTTGAATTTTGCCATTTTCAACATATAAATGCTTGCATAATAACTGTAAATGAAATGTACTGTATAAAGTCTATTATCTTCTCTTGAGACTGTCTTGAGCATGAGATTTGGGTTAGTTTGCAGTTTTGTTTTTGCCTCTTGTTTTTCCAGATGATAAATGTAATTAATAAACACTTTTAATATTTGAAATGCTGACATGAATAATTCATGGCTATAAGATTAAAAGTAAACCATAAAAAGGGGAAAGTCAGTAATCACCAGTACACAAATTCAGGACAAGCCAAAATGAATTTTTAACTGCTTGGGCCCACTGATCTCTGTTCTAGTTTGTGTGTTGGAAGCTGTTGAATTAATGGTTTGCATCTTGACCTCATTCCACCAAATACAGTCTGAGAGCTCTCCTTTGAAGCTGATTTATAGCAAAAACATAAGGCCTAATGCATCTATTCAGGAAGTCTAATGAACGGAATACCTTAATACCAATGCTAATCCATGCTTGCTCACAACAGACAGACATGATCATTACCATCATCATAATTATTATTCATGTAAGGCAATTAATGTTGCTAGTACCTCCATTCTGATGGCTTTATTAGCATGGGTTTAAAGTAGCAATGCATGGGAAGGTTCAAAAAGTAGATGGGAGAGTTTTAAATGTACAGACTTTTAAAGCCCAAGATATGTGTGTTTATTGTTATCGTTCTAATAGAAAATTAAACTAAATGTTTAATAAATAAACATGTGTCATACTACCAAAGCATATCCAGCTGTGCTCTTAGCAAGTAATCCAAACCTTTTGAGCAACTTAAGTAAACAAAACAATCTATATAGATATCTTTAAATTGCTACTACAATTCAGTTCATACACCAAAAAAGACAAAAATGATTCCTGCAATTTATTAAGTGGCATTTTCAGTCCCATTTATCCTTAATGCATAATGTGGACTGCCTGCCTCACTTGAAAGTCCTGGCTGTAGTCAAAGTAGAAAGTGAACTAAAGGCAAGATAAACAATCCAGCCCAACCTGTTTTCACTTAGGACACATATTTGTGGCCATTTATTCTGACTTTTAGCATATGGAAAAGCCGCTGTACTCGAATCTTTTAAAATAAACAAGTAGCCCATTTGGGCTTATAAGAAATAAAAAAGAGAGCCTATATTCTTGTAATGGTAAAATAAAGAATTCAATGTCATTTTTGCTCAATAAAATGCAGACAAAAGTTGATTTGAACACATCAGTTAAAGCACACATGGAACCCATCACATCCTTACATGACTTTGAGTTGTTCTAGTTGATCGATAAAATATTGAGACGTTCCCTGCTTAGGATACTGTAAGGGGAATATGTATTATTAAAAATATATGAAAAATATGATTATATTTAGTATTTAGAAAATATATGTGTCAATCACTGGCTGAACTGTTAAAGTATAAAAAGACATATATTTTTGGGTAGGGGGTTAGAGGTTAAGATGTGCTACATATGTTAGTATATGAGTACGGTGATGCTACTGTGCAGAATAAAAAAATATCTTTGAATATAAAATAGATAGGGGAGGGAGCATTGGCCTTCCTTAGTCCAGCACTAATGTGAACCCTTAATCTGTTGTATATCAGACTGGCCGGCCACTTGCTATCAAGCAAATGTGAGTTGTGTAATTGTCAGTCATTACTGTCCTTATTCTGCCAGGCATTCTATTTCTTGCTTACTTTATTCTGTCGGTCTCAGCAGCTGGTTGAAATTCTTTTATGGAATCTGAGGCCAAAAAAAGAGCCTAATTCCACCAAATGGCGAGCAAAAGTAAAAAAGCTACCCAGTGTAGATATTTCCATCCAGAGAAATGAAATATTAAACGTGTTCATTATACCCTCAATTTGCAGTTATTTCTCATTGCACACGGCCATTTCCCCATTTTCCCTGCTCTCTTATTGGCACTGTGCTCAGGGCCTTGAGAGAAATCTCTCTTTTATTATTTAAATCCATGCATGGGGGCTGAGCCAGGCGAATCATCTCACGTCTGCTAGCCTACTCCCTAATTCTGATTGGCAGCTTGATACACGCTCAACGGATGGAGAAGATGATAATGTGTGTGACAAAGAAAAAATATCTCCTCCCTGTTATGTTTTTATTGGTAATGGGGAATGTGGAGTTCACACACAATAAAAGTAGCCTTAATAATTGGAAGTGGCAATGGGCTGTGTCCATGAGTCTGTAGGGCTGTCAGCACAGCGATGTAAATTTCTTTGACATGTTTTTGTCTGGCTAAAACTTTAATGTCGTGGGTGTGACCAATCGGATGCAAATGTTGTTTTCATCCCTTGCCGATGAGATGACCTCTGTCATTTCCCTGGGGAAATCAAGCTTTTAAAAGTATTTGATAGCTGTAACTCCACAAACACGCACACACACAGACTCACGTTTGAGCTTGAGGGAAACGCATCACATAAACTAACATACTGTATATACAACACTTACCCACACATGCCTGTATGTTATGGCGTCACGCATGCAGGCACAAATACAAACACACATGTACTACGGTATATATACACACACAGATATGCAGATCTACACACAGTTTACACACTGCAAGGATCAGTGCTCTTGTATCTTAGCCAAAGTCCTCACCCGCCCATTGATGCTTGGCTAATAAATTCAACATGTCACTATTTTGTATGCCTCTGTGTATTCAAAGAGATAGCTGATTAGACTGAAAGCACTCTTTCATGGCAAGTATGATGGTTTTGAACACTGAAGGTGGACACAGCAGTTTTCTTTCAGCCCGTCCACAACCTCTGACAGGATACAGGGACACAACACATACAGTAGTTTTCTATGTACATATTATGCATATGTGTGTGCCTAAGTATGTGCGTGTCATCTGGATAATGCTGCATGCGAAGGCCAGCTTTAATATTGGTCTGGAATAACGGGCTCTTTTGTACTTTGTGAGGCAGCCAGCATCTGAGACCAATAAAATAGTGGCCCTTGGGTCACAGCTCGAAGGATGAAGGAAGAAGATATAATCATACACAGAGGACACAACACCTTTTTTGTGCTTTCTCCGCATATTTGGGTGCGAAGAGAGTGCGGGTCCTTCATAAGTTTAATATTTTCACAGTGTGACCTTTTGTCACTAATAGAGTGACTTGCCAATAAGCGTATATTGTATCTTTAGGGGGTGTAGCATATTAGTGCTGCAATTGGCTGTAGGAGGAGGAAGACTAGTTGCATGGAAGACACATGGTGTTAAGGCGGATACAGACAGGAAACGGGTGTGCTTATGGGCAAGGGTGTGTGCCTGCCTGTGCATGATTGTGTGACTGCAGGAGATTGTGCATGTGTTAGAGAGATGGTGTCTATGTCTTCTTTTCTTTTTTCTTTTTTTTTGCAATATACCTCATAATTTAGAATGTCTCTGGAAAATGGAGACTAAGCCAAGGAGGTTGACAGTCAGAAACCACAAGCCAGAGTTAAGCCTCAGCATTGCAGAGAACCACATGCTAAACCCATGTCATGCTCAACTCTAAAGATCCAGCAGCAGCGATTGACTAAAGCCATAAGATAAACATTGCAGGGAAAACAATTAGAGGCTTTTTTAGACAATTTGTTTGATAAAAGGCACTGGTTTCAAGCTTCTGGGGACAAGCTGATCTCAGTTTCTTTTTGTATATGTGCCATGTTGTCTTAGTGGCAATAATGTCTCATTATCTTATATTAGGCTTATGTGCAGATGTGCTCCTGACTGACATTTTGAAATTTGCCGTTTCCCACATAGCTTTCCATGCAATGATGTGATTGAGGCATAACTACCTCCACTCCCCATTCATAGAGGCAGCGTGATTGGTCAGAAGGGACTGTAGCCTGTGCCATAGCACCTGTTGTGAGTGACTGAAACAGTCTGAGAAAAGCACTTTATCCCCTGTCTCCCCAGCAATCATTACAGCCAGCTTACTGGGTTATTATAGCCCAACCTTAGCACATTTACACTGACTGCCAGATATCCTTGTGGGTGTATTCTTCATCTGCTTCTTGATGTTATTTTCTTCAACATAATTCATCCCCCAGGTTCCAAAGACAACTTCTCTTTATTTAGGGCAGGTAATAATTAGAGCAGACGGGTTGTTTGATTTCCACCTTGATAACTCCTTCAGAATGTTGTCAGAAAGTGTAAACACATACCCACTCTTAGTTTGGCTCTTTTTATTTGAATCATTTGTTCTTGTCGCTTTTTGAAAAACAGGTTGTTCTCGTGTTTGTATGTGTTTGTGCGATTGTATGATGACAGTGTGTCTGTGAATGTGTATTGTCTTTTAAAGTGTGCATGTACCAGTGTTCCTCTGTGGCTGTGTGCTTTCTTTACACATAGGTGTGTGTGTCTGTGCATGTGTGCCTGTTGCATGGAGGTTAGGTTTTTTTGATCTTAGTGGGGAGACGTGAGTTGCCCTGGGCTGTGAGGCTCATTAGGTTTGTACTCCTCTGAATGCGAAAGTATTTGTTAAACCACATGACAAGAATACCTTTCTGCTGCAACAGATGTGCTGTAATTAGAGAGGGCTTAAGTTGTCTTAGAGCTGTGTGGAAAGTCATCACCAGCTGATAAGTTTACAACCGTGCCCTACCCCTCCCACATGTAGGCACACACACACACAAACTATATATATATATATATATATAAACACCACACAATAAAAATGCTTCTATAATAAAAATAATAATTAAAAAAAGACAAATGAGAAGTGATTACAGTGTATGTTCATTCTTGGAGTGGCTCCACATTTTACCATGCTAAGATTAATGTATATAGTGACTTTCTTCCGTAACAGTGCACACACAAGAATAAACAGTAATATTCCTCTAAATGATCTGTATATTGAAAAAAGTCCCACATCAACATATTTAGTTTTATTGTGGAACATTGTGACTTTCTAATATTTTATAAAGAAGGGCTTCTAATTGGCTAACAGCACAACAGGCACGTTAATATACACTTGCAGAATGTATCGTATGAAAACATGGGCAATTGTCTTATTTATATACTGACAATATTTACTGTAAGGCTTTTATGGCTGAAGTGGTACGTTAACCTAGCATTTAGGTCTTTGGCCCTAGAGATAAAGAGGGCTACTGATCAAAGCCATTATCCATTCTGCAGTGAATCAGGAAGATAATGGCCTATCTGTCAGCATGGGGTCTCCATAAAGCCATTAACACCTTTTGTTGCTCCCCTCCTGTTCTCCAAACGTGCTGGGCAGTTCAAAAAGGCAAACGAGGCAATCTGTTAGCTTCATTTCGACCTTTCATTCCCCCTGATCCAAGCATGTGCATTCACGCTAACGAGTAGACGTGCAGCTATATAAACACAAATTATTAGTTCAAACCTGCAGTCTTGCATCCAGATCTCACTGAAAAAGCATTTGTGATGGAAAAATGTCTTCTGTATGCATCTGAAGTGACTGCTTAACTACATTTCTTGCACCTTTTAAATTTGCTAGTTTATGAGAAAGCCTGAGCCAATATTAAAACAAAAACAAAAAAACAGATAGTTTTGAAAGTATGAAAAGTATCAACTCAAAATCTGCATTTTTAAGTGCATTCAAACCTGTGTTACTTTGCACGATCATATCCTATAACCACATATTCACTTCATACTTAAATAACCTGTAATAATAACATGTTTTAAACTTTAATTCTTTCCACCATAAACTAGACTCCTTTAGAAGGCTTAAACACTGAAATCCATTTTGAATCTGAAATAGTCATTTTACTACTTAACACTGTTTGAACTATGTATCAAAGAGTGTAGATTGACCTGTGGAAGGAGCAATGAGGCCAGTGTTGGAGAGTAAACTCCTCTCTCTCCATCCTAAGTCCATCCTCTCTTTTCATTTGTGTCACTCCTTATGTACATAACTGAGAGCTTGCACATCTAGTTGAACTTACTTTGGATAACGTGTACAGCAGCTCATTAACATAGATGCACACATATAACACTGAAACAAATCACTGAAATACAGCCAGGAACAGCACTGTGGACAACCTATCTTCATCTCTTTCTCTCTTCTCTCTCTTTCACTTCCACCCCCACCCCTGTGCCAGTGTTATTTCTCCTCCTCCTCTGAAAGCAGGAGCTCCCAGTGGCTCCCTTCTTTGCTTCCCTTTTCTCTCCCTCTCTTTCCCACTCTCCTGTCTGCGTTGCCTTTGGCAAATTGGCAAATTGTGTTTTACTAACATGGGTACATGTGTTAAGTGGGGATCAATTGTTTGTTTAACAGGGTGCCTCCATTAGACTGGGAGGGTGTAATTAGTGGTGAGCCCTTTTCTTAATACAGACAGCATCCGTTGAGGGAAGGGAGGAGTACAGGCTGTCCAATCAATGCCAAATCTCAAGGAAGGATTGGCTCTAGTTTGGTTTAGGGAAATTAAATTTATGGGCAATCTCACTGACAGGGTGGAGCCTTAGCATTCAGTGAAGTTGTCAACAGTGTCCTACTGTGCATCATCAGTTGCTAGCCTAAAGCTAAAATCCAGTATCCATAATGAACTTGCATGGGGCATGGATAAAAGCCCATAATATTTTAATTATTCCTATTGCCATTTTACTTGTTTGCTTTGATAAGATCAAAAGGGCTCTTTGAAACACCCCATACCTGCTGTGGGCTGTGGTCCCTATACTTGTCAGTTTGACAGATCAGCCAGTAGTGCCAAGAAAATGCAGACAACAGAAAAAAAACAAAGAAAATTCTGCTCATTCTTCCACACACATACATAGAACACACATACACAGGCTGTCACACCTTTCATAAACGGAGCATTTATGAAAGGTGTCCACCATTCTGAATCCACATAGGGGATATCTCTTCTCAAGACATCAGGCTTTGACAAAGCAAATGACCTATAGGCTGTTGTTCTTCTGTTGTTTGCCTAGGTTCTTTGATGATATGATTCAAAATCTAAAGGCAAAAGGACATATGCATATATATTTTTGTATTCGTTTGTGGAAGAAAATGTGCCAATGCTAAAATCATATCTGAAAAGGGATTGTTACAACTTAGAGGTTAGAAATATATTTGAATAATTTTACTGTCATAACAAATACATACACCAATACTGTGATCCCCGCACAGCCCCAAAAATAAGTAAAAGTGGACAAATGCATATGTTTGTCTATGGCAAATGGTTTATATGCGCAAGCTTGTGTATATGTTCATACTCTGTGTAACTAGTGCATATGTAAATGTGTGAATATTTGATTGTTTGTGGGTGTGCCTGCATGTCCAATTGCCTTAGGACAGCCTACAGCCTATTGGCAGCTCTGCTTGACAGTAAGTCGGTAACCTGTTGCAAGGATGTTAACAGGGAGACTTATAGATATTTTGGACATCAGACCCCTATAGACTCTAGGCACTTAACAAATTTACAGAATTTTTCAAGTGAATCAGCTATGCAGTCAGGTAGGTTAAAAAGAGTACAACCTCTATAGATTCTACAGCTTTATGTATCAGGACATAATAAAGATTATCTGGCCCTTAGCAAGACTTAAAATTAAGCAAATACAACCTCAGATGAACTACATATTACACCATGGCATTATTTGTTTGGCAAAAATTAAGCCAAAATGCAGAAACAGTTTGAAAAATCAAGTCCATCCTTCCATAAGAATTAAGGGGTAACTAGCAGCCAGGTGTTGATAATCAAATGCAGTTGATTGACGGATCATGAAAAAGTGTGATCACCTCAATAAAAGCACACATTTTGTAGTTTGGTCCAATTCAAAATTGCAAACCATTTAGTTAGTTTGCAGGTTCAGAGGACAACAAAATGCCAAGAAGAAAAGATATCAGATGTGACCTTTAAGAACCAACTGTTGCTCCTAACAATGTGAGAAGGATTGTAGAGCCATTTCCAAACAGTTGGAAGTCCATCACTATACACTGAAAAAGATTATTATACTAGTGGAAAACATGCAAGAAAGTTGCCTCTCCTCCCAGTTTTTTTTTCTTTTTTCTTTTCTTTCTTTCTTTCTTTCTTTCTTTTTTTTCCCCATGACTCTACAGGAACTAATTTTCAAGTGGCTTATGTGCTATAGACAAACAAGACTAAACAAGACCAGGAATCTTAGTTTGGCAGTGTGAATCCTTTTAAAAAAATAATAATAATAAAAACATTTTCTTGAGCACAGCGCTTACGTTAATTGTACGCTCGAAACAAAACTGTGTTTGGCATGTTCTTATACTGCTGTCAAATATTGTGCTGGAGGCAAATACAAGTATACTCGATGCGACTTCATTTGTCTTCATTAAATGGCATCCATGTCAGATGAAAGAGCCCGTGTGTCACGGCAAGAACAAATGCAACTCAAAAGTTCCCCTAAAAGAAGAAGTAAACACAGATATCCTAAAACTATTATGGCTATATGAAAACAAATCAAGCAAAGCACATAAAAGAAATGCTGTAATCCTGTTGGCTGGTTGCGGGCGACAATGTATTTGGGGCAGTGAATGACTCAAAAATATGGTAGCCAGCCCAAGGCAACAGAACTGAAATAAACTTTGGGACTTGAGCCACCTTAATAAATTTGCAGTTACACTAACCTAGTTATTTTTATTAAGCTTGTTGTTTCACAGTGGGAATTTCACAGTGGAACTATTAGGTGTAATAAGCATTAAGCTGTGTATGAGTCTAAAATCTAATTACAAGTAGTAGTGTATTGTTTTAACTTTTAAATGACTCGTGATGAGTATGAATATTTTATGACAAAACTTGTATTATAACACCTGTTTTTAAAGTTGTTTCTGTGGTTATGTGTTGAAATAAAATGAAACTGAAAATTTTGGTCCGCCGATTATCTATATGATCTGTTTTACATTCATTTGTAAGATGATGGTCAAGTGTAAATGTGGATGCTAAAAACCCATGTAATTTGATGTGTATGCTATGCTAACTGGCAGCTGGAGCATGGCAGAGAACATGCTGGTTACTCACTGACAGTTTCAGAAGCTACATGCCAGCTGATTCTGTGTCCTACCAATACCTGCCTGGCTATCGCAGCCAACTTCGCACACCACCTAAATGGTCCTGCCTAAGCCAACTTGTACATAAAGTTGGGATTGTGTTCCCTTACAGACATTGACATGGACGTCAAGAATGAAAAGTTGTAATCATAATACATTATCCACTTGGAGGGGGTGTTTCATACAAACACAATGCACTTGCATCGACAAGTAGACACACAGTACCACTCAAGGTTTGACTGTTACTCTACCCTTATTTTCCAAAAGTCTGTGCAATTTCCCCATATTAAGTATTGCACATTTGTGCTGTTTTTATTTTGTTTTAACAACAATTTTTCCATATACAGCTTATATAAACTTTGCAACAGTAACAGAAGTAAATAGAAGAAAACAGATTATGATCAGATTATGGGTGCCAGCATCCTGAAAGCCGATGCAACAAGCAAAGAGCAGGTCTGACTAAGAGACTGAGGAACACCTCTAATATGGCAAAGACTTAAAAGTAAGACTGAAAAGTAAGACCACCCAAAAGCATTACCTGCTTTGTTCTTCTTTTATCCTCAAAATGGGATTTGATTTACAGAATAAGCATCATGTTGTTCTGAATAGGACTTGAAACTAAAGATTAGGATTATTTACTCAGGTCAGGAAAGTGCTGACTGAGTTGACAGATAAAGTAAACTGAATGGCCATTTTTTTCCATAGAATTCTATACACTACGACTTCTTTTGGTTTAACAACAAGACTCATTTTCGTTTATCTCATGCCCCCTTTCACGAATGCAGCATGGAGAGTTTGACGTCACATCCTCTGGGACACGCCATGGTATTTGTAATGCTTTGGCTGGGAGTACACCTCTCAATTTTTTGGCTGTGTTGAAGATACGGGTGTACGATCATGTCAGTTGTTACCTAGGGTGACCATATTTTGTTTTCCAAAAAAGAGGACACTTGGCCTAGTCATGAAGAACTTTAATAATACTATTTGAAAATGTTAACATATTGAAACTGTGCCTTCTCTGTGCAGTTAATGAATGGTGAAATAAAAAATGTCATATAGGCTTTTACAAGTGAACAAGTTTTTTTTTAAAAACCTCTGGAATTAAATAATGGTACAGAAATGCCTCGTCTGTATAAGAAAAATTACCAGTACCGGGACAGTACAAGGATCATTTCCTTTGCAGTTCTTCTGAAAAGCTGCACCTATGTGGACGTATTATCTGAGTGGTGACACCTACCATTCAGAAAAATACTACAGTAGCTTCCTGCACTTTAATGGTGAGTATAAATAGAGTGACATATGTGGAGGGTATACTGGTGCCATCAGCCTCCCCTGGCCTTTAAAAAGAATGGATCTTTAAGACACTTCTTCAGAGTTTGCAGAGTTGTGTTGTTTATCTTGTATATATAGGCAATGGATAAAAACAGTAAAAATCAGTTGTATTTTGCTCATTTAAATCTTAATTAGATTTACAGAAGATACACAAGAAATTTTATGTGTGTACAGCCACAGATAAGCACAAATAAGTACCTACCAACACACTAACACCAAAACACACTCATTGTTCCTCTGTGAATACAAGCATACTGAATAATAATGTGAGAACATATTGCATACAGATGGATTGGTATTCATGGATAAATTGTTCCAACAAAAATGTATTTCTAAGGAACCCATTGATAAAAGGCGGGAAACAGAGCATTTCCATAGGAAGCACCAAGCTAGTTTTACTTTCATCACATTACCAATCTAAACAGCCAAGCCATTCTCCAACTAAGCAATAAGTGGCAGAGTGACATTCGAGTGGGGCCACCCCTTCTCATCTATTGTTGCAGCTTTTGAAGTTCCTTTTCAGGTCATTAAGCTCCATTTCCCATTCAAAGGGAGCTTGTGTGGCTGCTGTTTGAGCACAACAATGGACCCTAATGACTTAACGCTTCTGTTTTCATTCTCCACCTCTCACCCCCCCCCCCCCCCCCACACCCTTTCTACCCACTTCTCCATTCACATCCACAATCATCCCCTTCACCTCCTTAATGGTGGCTTGCACCCCTCATTCGGCTGCCCACAATTTTTTTTTGTTTTTTTATGGGGCATTGTAACGAGGTGCAGCTGTGGGGTAAAATCTAAGTGTAATGTTAACCCAGGCATAGGCTGGTGACCCAGTGGAGCAGAGGTCAACACATTGTGTTAGTGCCAACCCTAGGGTCTATTAGAGGCAATAAAAGTTATTTTTCTGAATCTATTGGATGCTGAAGCAACACCCATCAGAAGTTTCACACACACATGCTCCCTGGTGAGTTTTTTGAATGGGACCATCTTCAGTTTAACATAAAGTGCTACTTAATTGGTTGAAAATATACAATTTGTGTACGTAAAAAGGCTGAAAAGCTGCAGTGGCCGAGCCTTTAAGCTGTAGTTTTCCTAATAGGATTGGTCACTGCGCATAAACCTTAACGGCACTCCATGAACCTTTCATACTTGGGTTTGAAGAGGCATCACTGCACTCCTAAATGATTGGTGTACCTGCTGAAAAAAAACAACAATACAGTGGGTTAGCAATAGAAGCTTTCACACAAGAAATATGTCATCCAAACATAAACACAATAATGTAAATCTCATCTTTTCCAACTGTTGCAGCAATCTCCCGTCTTGAGTTTGGTGTCTTTGAGTAATCTATCGTCCCATCCTGATGGATGGTAAAGATACTGGTTTACAGACCTGTTAAGGATAAAAGGTTTGGGAGGTCCTTGAGGCTCCAAAATGACACCAGAGTACATCCAATGACAGCAATGACAGCATGAGCAAGGGTGATAACAACAACCTCTGCTTTAGTTGTAAGTGAGGAAGCACTTGTTCTTGTAACTTCAGAATAATGTCCTGACACAGAAATCAAGGATGTTTTGAAAAGGCTGTCCTTGTTGACAACAGAAGAAGAGAACTGTTTCAAATCAGCTGGGTCAGCCAGGTTCTACTGAACGTTCCTACTATTGGTGTCATGCCACAGTCCTTCAAGTGCAGTTTCTTTATTTTGTTCAAGGATTGGTGACTGGGAAGCCCATAGTTATTTCCTAAAATGAAATACTAATAAATTTCATATCTGAATTATTGCTTCTTCAGTAAAGTGATATGTTATTAAATGTTGATGCAACAACTTAACCAAGATCCTCTTTAACCTCTACAGACACATATGCACACACACATGGATAACTTGTCATCCCGAAGTGGGCTATATATTTACTTATGACTTCAAATAGGTGGACCACAGTGGCTTTTTCCCAAGAGCTGGTCAGGGCACGGACAGTTTATAGTCTTTCCAGAGCAAGTGGCAAGCAAAGAAGAAACCCGAGCTGAAAAAACAAAAGGCACAAAGCCAATTGGAAAAATCAAACTGACCCCTGTCACTCTCTCTCTCTCTGCAACTGGCGTAATCTTAATTGAATCAGCCTTACAGAAAGACGTTGACACTGAGAGATTGCACAAACCTGGGAGGCCTTGGCAGGCCAGTGGAAGTACTGGGAAAAAAAGGAAAAAAAAATTGCCCCATCTATTCATTAATGTGTCCCCCAATGTCCCACTTCCCAATTTTTCACTGTCTCAGGGAGATAATCCTTACCACCCCACCCCCAACAGCCAATTTGATCATTCACTGTGGTCCACTGAGGTGGACAATTTTTTCAACTATGTTCACCTGAAACAACTAGACAGGGCTACGTCTAGGAGGACACACTTTGAGCAACTTGGCTGTCATTCCAGCCTCCTAATGCTATAGTCTAGTCTCATTTTTGGGTCATAAGTATAAAAACAGTAACTAACTTATTGTAGCTTTAGATAAGCAACAAAGAATAGTAAGGACTGTGGTTTGGGATTAAGTGTTTATATTTTTGAGCACATCATGATATTTTAAATATTGTAGTCAGTAGTGAATGCTTACTTATAGGGAGATCAGCATCCTCAGTTATGTGCCATGCATACTTTCTTAAAAATGGGATATTTATGGCAATACTTCAATAAAATTAAAAAATAGTACCTTTTTACTGTCTTTGGCAATTTAAAAGAAAATTTAGTCCTAATGTCTAGAGTTTGACTATGTTAAAAGAGGTTTGGGATATGTTACCGGTTCATTCATGTTTGCCTCTAAGAATGCTATGTTTTGGGATTTTAAGAAATGAGATGAGATAGTAAACATCCCAACAAACACCAACAACAAGGTTATTTATCCTAGTGGAAATGTCTACTGTGTGATGAGAAGTGACAGAGTTAGGAAAGACCCTGCCTTGGCCAGATCTGCATATGAATGGCAGGCTGCTCCATGCAGGTGGCATGAGATAAGAGCCCTAATCTAGATGAAAGACCCCGGTGCAAGCCTCCCTTATTAGCTCTGATGAAGGCAGGGTAGGGGTAGAATGCTAATACCCAGATTCCACTCTCCACATCCAGACTGGTTTCAAAGGCAGGCAGAGTCCCATTTTTGCTGTAAGCAAACCATTGTACACAAGGCCAGGGCACATTGCCGGGTGGATTCTATAAAAAAGTGAAATGGCCAGCTTTGGCTCTGTTGCAAGAATAAAGGCTAACAAATGTAAGGCCAGTGTTGTGTGTGCCATCATTTGATCAGCCCTGTCTTCACCGCCTTGCAGTGCCAATGTACCATTTTGGACATGAACAGAGATGCCACATTCTGCCTTAGGGCAAGTGTCATGCATTATGCATGTCCATTATTCACACAATTATTGATAACACTTCACAACGGTGATTATTCATTCATCAATTATTACAGACCCTAATGTGTTAGTGTTACATTGTTATTAATTTAAAATCATTTGAGGAGTTTCCATGTTAACAGTGGCCTTTTTTTTATTATTAAATAATTTGTGGAAAAATAGAACATTGGAGAGATTTTGGAGAAGGTTGGATTTGAAAGGGTAGTTCTAGTAACAACAGGAAAGAAGGGTGAAAATGAGCTTTACAAACTCACAAAAAAAGAATTATAAATGTTTTCCAAAACTGTTTTGAGGGATTGAAATCTCAGTGCTGTAGCAACCGAAGCTGAGTAGGAGTATATCCCTAGAGCCAAGCTATAGCGTAGGATGCTAGCAGGGCAGAGGCTGATGTATGCCCTGGAGCACCTCTGATGCCAGGGCAGGGTGTCTGATAGAAAGACAGCCTCTCTCTGTCTATCCCTATGTTTTCCCGATGTTCCTCACCTTCACCCTAACTCATTATGTATAGACACATGGATCTCTCCTCAACTCCTTCTACCCTGAATCTATACCATCATTTTGATAGATCACATCCAAGAACAGGGAGGGTAGGTCAATGCATCAGCGCTGATCTAAATAATTTATCTTGCATGTGTACATAGTCTTAATTACAGTTAATTATTTATAGTCCCTACACCACTGGAGCAATATTTTTTCCCCCAAATTTTGAATATCGACTAGTATTATTGCAAAACAGGATGTGAAAAAATCAAATAAAATATGTCTGACAAAAATCTGTCATTTTTAAAAGGGGTTTTATCTTGCTGTATTTAATACTCAGCAGTAAATTAGATATTAGTTAAATCTCCAAATCATATGCCTCATATTCTGTATGTAACACGATATACAAAACACAGACATTATGCAAAGCAGTCACGCTACAACTTACAACCATCAACAGGAAGCTCAGCTGTGTGATTGCTTACTGCCATCTCCAGAATTCAGCTGGACTGATGAACCACCATGATGTCCTTTAGCATAGCTTAGCTACGCGAAGAGAAAGGTTATGGGAATTTAAATTGGCTGGAATAGGAAAGTGAATAAACAACTATAGCGGTACTTTTCATGGCTGCAGACCGAAGCATTGAGCTTCACACATAACCACTAGTATATACTACTATTGTGATTGTGGCAGTGTCTCCTTTGTGAAAAACTTTGTTATCAATCAGTTATGTGCTTGTAATAGATTTGGAAACATGTCTGTGTGGTGTGTGAAAAGCAGTTGACCCCTAAGTCATCTATTTAGCGAACTGACGTTGTCACTCCAAGTTGCTTTACCCCATCTGAAACATTAGCCCCTCTTAAGGCTGAGGCTTTCTGGGATGTTTCCAGTCTAGCTGCCAGCAGGGCTCGTCCTGGGACTGCTGGAGCCAACGCAGCGATCCAGTTACCCTTCTGTGTGTTGCATTACAAAAAGAGCACATTTGGTTCTGCTAATCAGCTGTAATGCTATTGCCATCGATAAAATGTGTGAAATATCATTCTTGAGAGATATTCCTCAAGTCATTTAGCCTGGTAATTGACTTCTAAAGCAGTCTGGGCTGTGGAGTGATACTACAGACCACGTGGGCTGGACAGAAATATAGCTATCATTTCTCTGCGCTTGTCGATGTGATGGTGCAAGAGATGAAGACCCACTGTTGATGGGAAGTGGAGACAGGCGTCTCCCAGCCCCCTCAAAACAGGAGCATCTTCACCCATTCATTCTCTCTCTCCCCACGTGTTACTTAAAGCACATAATGCAGAAAGCTTCTCTCCTGAGCTGAGGAGGCAGCATATTGATTTTGTCTTAGATGAGGTCTCTGAAACCTCATTTACTCCCGTTGTCATCACGGTGGAACATCAGTGTTTGACATGCTGCACTTCCCCCCTATAGCTATCCAGACAGCCATCTTGGAAACTGTTGAGGGATGCTAATGTGTGTGAGCATTAGCGCCGTCCGCTTCCAGTAAAGCTGTTGACAGAAATCTTGCATGATAAGATGTAGGAGGTCAGATAATGTTGCTGCTGACTAACCATTGTGCTGTCTAAATAAGCACAGATCTGCTCTTACTAAGTTACAGTGCAAATATAGTGGAATGTCCCAGGTGGCCCTGCCATCTTGGCATGTGGGTCACAGTGGAACATGCCACTCCTATGCCCAGAGCTCTTTGAGTAGTTAACAAACCGCTGTCCAAGTTCTCTTACTTCACAATCTTCAGTGACAGATTATTTAATACACTATTGAGTCACGAAATAATAGGTATCAATTAAATTTTATTTTCCCAGGGGCATGTACAAATCAAGAATGGACAAGCCATCAAGCTTAAGAAAAGATACTTTTTTTCAATCTAAGCAAGAATGGCATAATCAAATCAAACATGATACACTGTGCGAGTAAGCTCTTGCTTGGCTCACAGCACCACCCTGCTTTCATCAGCAAACAAAGCCTGAATGACAACAAAAAGCATGTGAAGGAAACCTGCCCAGTGATTCTGACTCACACTTACAGCACCTCATAGCACATGGACTTCTCAAAAGAAAGCCACACAATTATACTCCTCTCAGCCAGAGGGCAGAGATTTCTATGTATACATAAATGACATCTGGGATTTTTCAAAATTTTTTTTAATTAAATGGAAATTATGCACAAAGACGTGATCCTATGTAATTAAACTAATTAAAGAACACCATTAATAAAATATCAGTGAAGCCAGCTGTTTACAGTGTGTGTTGGGGCCTGGGGACATGTGGAAATGGGGGGGGGGGGGGCAGGCAGTGTATTTTTAATATGTGCTTTTAAGGTGTCCCTGTGGTAAAGGTCTTCTCTAGGGACAAGGGGTCCTCTGTAACAGTCCCCATGGACACAACAAACAGCATCCACAAATGCTAAAAAGTTATTGTAAAAAAGACCCATCATCTCTCTCTTTTTCCTAAAGCTATTTTCATTAAGTACTAAGTCCCCTGCGAGGTGCCATGTGGGTTCAGTGTTGTTGAAGGTGCTTATAGTATTTTAAAGGATTTTACTAACTTAAATATACGCTAACAAAGAATTCACCCATTAAATAGTAAAATAATGTAGTTTTAGTTTTAAACATTATTGACTCATTTTATGCTGTATAATGTGTGCAATGCAGTGAAAAGCATCTCCTTCCCTAACATTTCGCTATTTCAGTCCATATCCTAAAATTAAAAAACTCAGATTACAAAAATAGACATGGTCGTTTCATGGTAACTAAACGATAGCTCGAAATAGCAAATTCTAAGCAAAGCAAATCCTAACATGAATGCACTTTCAACACATAAATCAAGACATCTAAGTGTTACATCACTTACAATAATATTTTTTTGCCTTTTCCAAGCACATTGTTAAATTAACTATGGATACAATGAACCAGAAACCAGTAAATAACACATTTATGTCTGACTGTTGGCCCAAGGATTGTGTCAGTGGAGGTCACATGGCCAGTGATCCCATGTACCACACACCAAGTGTTCAGTGTCCAGCAGTACAAGTTCTAAAAAGGCACACTTGCACAAGGTATTCAGTTCCAACCGTCAACTGTAACAAAAACCACAGAGAATTAGGCCATGCATCGTAATATGAAGGCATGCTTAAGCGCACATGTAGATGTGTACTTATGCATCTGTGTAATAATTAATATCTATTCTTTTGGTTAGTTCACTAACATGTGAACATACATATAAACACTGATAGGGAGTGTGCAATCATGTGTCTGTGTGTGTGTATGTGACGGATGGTTTTGGAGGTGACCTCTCTTAAGAGCAGTCACCAGTGAGGGCCTGCCTGTGACCCTTGGACACTTAGGCACATTAATCACAGCCCTCTCCCTCTTTCCTTTATCAGCCCCGCTGAAAGCTACTGTCCAGCTTCCACCCCCAGTCCCCCTTCATCACCTCTCTGTTTCAGCCATTCATAAGGATCTCATCAACCTCAGACCACAGGTATCACTCCATCACTACACATTTATCAGGGGCTGCTCTTATCAGCCAGCAGGGACTGAATATGGAAATGGGATCCCTGCCACTGATAAGGACAGTGGAGATTATCCCTAGTTCTCCTTCATCAGATAGCCACTGAGGAATGGTAACAGGCTGGAACATTCTGTAATTGTTTTGCAGTGCTGCTGACTGAAGAAGTGCTAAGAGGGGGCATGTAGTAGAGAAATATGTGACTGTTTATGCACATATATGTACACATGCATGTTCATTAGTAGAGCACACACACGCACACACATGCAGAGGTACTTCCCTGCTGGCTGTTAGGTTTATTAGCTGTATGCTTGTATACAGCATGTATACAGCTTGTATAGTTGTCCATCTATAGTTGACTATTGTTGTCCAAGAGTCCATCCACACATATAAAAATACACAAACAATTCTGATATGCATTACACATGAACATGCATACTGAATCACACATACTCTCCCATACAGATAGTAATTCAAATGGCGGCCTTGTCTACACAAATGATGATAAACATACACACAGGGCTACACACAAAACACTCTTTCCTTAGCATGCGTTCAAACTAAAATAGGCCACTCCTAATTAGGACCTCATAACCTGAGCTGTTTCTTCAAAGGCAGCCGCTCCTGTGCTAATCTGAGGCATCGCTTCATTATGAATTCTTCAAAGTCCCACCCAGCTGTCAAGCAAGCTTGTTGAGAAGGCTGTTATTAGTGCAGCTAGTATAGCAGGCACAAAGCCTGGTCTGTTGTTCTATGTTGCTTCCACCCTCACACAAATATACACAATGACTGGAGTGAACATTTTGACCCGAGATGAGTTTGTTGGTCTCTGAAGTGCTCAGGTGCGTTGACTTGAACACACTCTTAACAAAGGAGTATTGACATGACTAGGAGGGTTCCTGCAAAATCCGTTGCTCCGTGAGAGAGAGGCCCACTAAAGCTTATCTTATCAGATGCATTATTAGCTCTGATTGGGAAAACTATCAAAAGAACGTTAGCTGACAAAAGAGGTCCTGTCCAATGCCTGCAATAAAGCCACCACCTAAGTGATTTATATGAGCGTTAAGTGATTTATATGAGCGACTTAAAATGTCTTTTGGTTGGGCTTTGAAAAGATGTGGCATGCTTGTGTGTAGTTGACACACTGAATATGGACTTACTGCTACGCCCAGGGTCAGAATCAACAAGGGCTACAAGATGTTATAATGGGCCCATATAACTCATGTTACAGACAGCATGTGTCTGCTTTTATCACTTAGTGTGTAGGGATTGCACAGGAGATCGTTTGCTGGCTATAGCTCTGTTCTATGGTGATGCATGATATGGTTCGGATGATGACTTGTACTCAAAAAATATTATACTACAATAAATAATATATTGGTTACTGTGTTTGTATATGTACCAGTTAATATTTAAAAAAATATTTTTTGCCTGGTATTTGTTAAGTAAAGACAGTCACAAAATCATTTAGCATTTATGTTAATAATATGAGGAATCCAATGCCTTCAGTCCTCGTCGCTCAATGAGCGACAAGAGACAAAGTTTGTAAGTATCTACCCACACTGAAAAAAAGGCCATGTTGGATTTACTTGATTCAATAGTGGACATTGGTTGCACACAAATGTTTTGCTTTGGGAGAAACTTAAACAACTGAGTTAAATCAACACAACTTTTTCATATTCAATAAACCTGTGCATTTTGTGTTCATAAAACGCGATTGAAACATGTTCAGATGAAGTAAGTTGAGCTCTTGGAATATTTTAATCCTTCACAATTTTGTCATTTTATTTCAACACTATTCAATAACTTTTACCCCAGTACTACTTGGTTACTTAAATACTACATGTTGTATTCATATTACATAATGTTCAACAAAGTCTAGATCCTGGTTACCATAAAAATTCAATGGGTCTACAACAACTACCATCCTCCTATCTTTATCCTGGTTGCAGGAGGGCTGGGAAACAACCCTGAAGTGATAGGTTACGAGACAGGGTACACCCTGGACAGCTCACCAGTCTATCACATAGAAACAAACAACCATTTACACTCACGGGTAATTTAGAATCACCAGTTAACCCTAACTCTAATAACTGCATTTAACTGTGGGAGGAAACCAGAATACCCAGAGAGAAACCACTGCAAACTAGCCAGAATGTGGATTTGAACCCAGGACTTTCTTACTGTGAAGCAACTGCACTAACCACCATGCCAACAATCTAGGAAATACAGGAATGCTATGATTTCCTGTATTTGATGCAGAATTTTTTTGTTTTTGTCTTTCACAGTTTAATCCACAATAAATAGCAATAGCATGCATGTGGTGTGTGTGTGTAGTCGTCTGCCTCTTATAACTCCAGTGATTTTCCTGCAGTTTGAAATCTTGTGAATTTCATGAGTTCAGCAACTAACCACTCTTACTAGATTGTATCATGTCATCTCAACAAGAACAAATTAAGTTGTTGAATTTCGTACAGATCCTTCATGATTTAATTACGTTCATAGAAACATGAAATTATTGTGTTCAAATTACAAGTTAGACTTTTTTAATGTAACAACCACCCAATTTACTTTTTTCGGTATACCAAAAAAAGTCGAGGTGGCTGCTCGACTTGACTGAGATGGATGCCTTCCTCAAACCACGATCCAAAGAGCGCAAGACTGAAACCCGTGCAGTGTCGCGGGATTTAACATTGGTATATTATTGATTTACTTCACTTGAACATGATATGAACAATTTAATCTAGCCGCTCTGCATATCATGTAGTTTCTACACTATATAGTTACACTTAACTTTAAAGCATGAGGCAATTGTGTTAAATACACGCAAGATGCTTACGTAAATCCAAGAGCTGGCCAATCCCTTTTGTTCAGTGCAATATTCCACAGGAAGTACAAGTAGGAAGTAAACATTAGTCGATAGTGCTATATATGTTTTGGTGGCAACATTGCAGTGGCTCTCATGCACATATGCATGCCCGAGCTTAGATGGGGGCAACAATGTTGGCCACTTACCTAGGTTATTTCGTAACCACCACAAAGACTCGATACTGAAGTCTAAATCAAACTTAAGAGATAACAGAGCTACAAAGCTCACATACAAAGACTGTATGGATTGCAGCAGCATAAGTTAAACCGGAATGGTTGACTGGTGGTTCACATTTAGGAGCTTTGTGTTTTGAACTTTGTTTTGCTTGGCTTTTATCCACTGATTTGTGACATTTTCAGTTACTTTGAATATGGCTTTTAGTCACCGTTTAGGCTTAGGCACAGAAAACTATTTGGTTTAGTTCAGGAAGAGATTGTTTAGGTTATTGGAGCTTAATATTGAAAAATGATGCTGCTGTAATGCACTAAAGAACAATGCCAAGAGATTCTAAAATATATTTATGAGTTTTTAATCAGTATGTTTACTCTAATTTCGATATAAAAGGTAGAATCCCAGACTTCCAATTTCATTCAGTGAGCACAGATAGTAATAAAAGTGTGACTTCATTAAGGCCACTATGGCAGGAATTATTCATTCTGACATAGAACTTAACACAACATTTTTTATACCATTTGTTTGCATATCTAAGCTTAAGTTTGACACTAACTTATGTAGCATTTGCCACAGAGACTGAGGCATAATAATAGTATCTGACTTCCCTGAGTCCTCAGACAGGCTGGTAAGGGTGGGTGCATTCATGCGTGCAGGGAGCTAAACAGATTTTAATTGCTTCTCTGAATAGCTTTGATAGTGACATCTAAGTATGTGGCAGTGGTTCTCAAGTACACCCAAACAGGCTTGCCTGAGAGATCACGTTCTGTATGCGCACAGACAGTGATACTGACCAATACACCCATACACCCATAACACAATGACAAATTAAGTCAAACGCACACACAAAGGTTATACATAAGTGGGGTGGAAGGAAGTTCTCTGTAGGATTACAGGAGCCACAGAGGACTGTGTTCAGGCATTTGAAACACGACTCTAAATTTTTAAAACGAGCATTATCCAGTTTCCCTAACTCCAAAACACAGCCCTTGAATGACAAGAGCTGGTGTTGGCCTATTGCTGAGCTATTGCTCAATGTCCTCTTTTATTTTTATTTTTTTAATTGTAAATATATTAATTACCATCTACCATCTAACTGCTATCAACTACCTTGCTTTGTTTAAAGAAAAATCTGTGATATAGGGACACAACAGCCCTGTTAAGCAGGTCACTGTCAGGCTGGTCCTTGATTGGCAAGCAGTGCAAAAGCTAGTCACAGTCTTTCACACATTTAGCAAGGCCCATATGCCGAATCAAAAAAAGCCACAGCTTCATGTGACTGCGCCTATGGAGTAGCTGTATCATGCTCAAATCTCCATTTAATCACCATTCTCAAGTTACCCCACACTTAATAAACAGCAGATTAGTGCATTCTTTGCTATGCCCAACACACATTTCCGCTTCAGAAAGTCCCAAGGGGGCAGATCTTGTTGTTGGCATAACCAGCCATGTTAAATGGTTGGGATAAGGGATGTCATCTGCTGTCATCCAGCCCCTCTGCTCCCAAGATTTGCTAGGTCACCCTGCAGCCATTGTTGTGGAGGGAACTCACTTGTCTGTGCCCTTATGCCAAGCTGACCCCCTCCTCATTGGAAAATGATCTCCATAACCTTTTGTCTGGAGTTCTTCTGAGCCACAATTGGGAATATCTGTATTATTCTCAAACACAGTAATATGAATGTGAACGAGAACGTGTGAGAGAAAAGTGTAAATGTAGTCTGCATCATTGAAATTATTGTGCGGTGTGAATAACAATAGGAAGAGATGTCATATTAAAAGGTTACTTGGGTTACTCCGTGGAGTCTGTCTGTCACCTCCATGCCTTCAGGGAGCTCTAATCACTTTACCCTATAATTACCACTACAAAAGGCCCCGTTAAAGTTCCTGTAAAATAAACCTGATGCTATTGAGAAGAAAAGAGCCCCTTTCTTTTAATTAGAGCCATCCATCTTAACCTTGTCTACCTGAGGTGAAGTTAAGGTAGTTCAGGTCAAGATCCCAAAACGCTCTTCCCTATTGTCTCCTCCTGCCACTGACTAAAGCATAATGTCAGTGCTAGCCTGCTCTCCACGACGTGCCCTTTGTTGCCTGCTTGCTGGCTCCTAGTAGGATTTGCCACTGAATAGGTTTTTTTTTACAGTGACACAATGCTTGCAATTCACAATGGGAACCCAACACTGCACGCATCACTGTTGGATGTGAAACATATGCAATGGGTGACTATAAAAAATTAAGTATAAGCTCGTATCATTTAACAGCTGTCGGTGTGACGTAACAGACTTGCTCCTTGAATGGACAACTTGAGGCTTGTGGGAACATTGTTTTTTTATTGGGTGTTGCTGAAAGTTGTATCCGGGATTACACGTTGTTACATCTAATCCCTTGCTCTGCTGCTTGATACACCTCTGCGTATCCGCCCTGTGTGTGTGTATGTTTGTCTCCATTTAGAGTTTCTTATTTGTGTGTCAGTATGTCTCACATACTCTGTGTTATCACCTGTGTATGTTTAGTCAAGCACCAGACAGGGCGATGCTGTGTTTAGAATCTGTGTATCTTCAACAAATTTCCTAGGTGAGCAGTAGGGTCTGATGATCAAAAGTAGTGTTTGTTTTTTCTTTCCGACCCCGAGAGGGAGAAACGCCATGTCCCTGCAGAGCGCAGACAGGCAAACTGCCTCACATGGATGAGCTCTCCTGAGAAGAGTACTTTCTCTTGTGTGTGTATATACAGTATGCACTGTGAGTGTGCATAGTGTGTGCTACTGTTTCATTGTTCTTTCCCCCTTAGACTCTTTTTTCCCCCTTCTTCACTCTTTTTAGGTGCTGTTGGCTGCCACCTTAAGCTGACACTGATGTGTGCTGTCAGCTCTGCTGCAGCGAGTGGTAGACATGAAACATGCTCACATATACACATACTGTACACAGATATAACTATATACAGTGTTGGGGAGCAACACAATGTATGCAATTACAATGTATTTAGAAAGCACAAAATAACTTAAAAAAATAAAAACCAAAAGGAGAATTTTTTATTTAACCCTTCATTATTTGCTCTGGACTCTAAAAGGTATAACACATTTCGTATAAACCACTGATTTAAAACAAATTACAAGCATAACTGCACCACAGTGGTAGGGTAGGGTGGAGATGGAGTGTAGCCTAACTGTCTGCGCATGACATAAGAGGATGAAATTGACACAAAGCAATGGATGGATTTCTCTCCTGGAAATTTAATGATCATGCCACAGTCATAGGGCCAGATTTACTTGTAGGCATCAGGTAGCAAGTCCAGTCAAATCAAGTCAAGTCAGGCTATTTATATAGAACATTTAAAGACAACAGATATTGATCACAGTGCTGGAAAATGGCAAAAACAGTGATGAAACTGTGGGTGATTTAATAATATCTACACATTTTAAAAACTTTTTTTAAATATAAATGGAGCCAGTTTATTTCATTAATGATCAATGTAATCAATCAAGAGAATCTGAAGTGCATAGTATATGTATATACAGTACAGTATTCTTCTATAGCCTCCTTTTTTCCCTTACTACCTTTATACCTGAGCCCACTGTGTCTGTCCCACAGTGCACTGCGTGTGCTTTCATCTGTGCTGAGGTGGCGTGGTCGTATATTATTCATGGATCGTGCGATCTGAGGCGCGTGTCATATGGCAGAAGTAATAAGATGGAGTACTGGTGAGGAGATGATGAACACAGCACTGGCATGAGGGACACAAACCTCTCTCTCTTGTTGCCTTGCATATCTCTCTTTACTTTGTATGTTGGCACAGCTTTGATTTATCCTGTAATGGATGTCCCAAAATAGGACTGCTGTATTAAAAGAACAGAGACTATTCCATTGAGTAATATATTTTGTATTTGTTGGACATGGACCACACTTAAAACTGGTGTATCAGAAAAGTTTGACATTTTTTCTTTAATTGTTTTTCTTTTTATTCCTTCATGCCCCTTGCATTGTATACTGATATGCAGCTGTCTTTTAATCTCATTGCCTGTGTAGTGACCTTACGCTCACTGAATTTGCATTCATCCTAGGCAAATGTTAACACTAGAGAAAAAAACAAAAAAAACAAATTAACCGTTGTACATGAAGGAGTAAGACTTTTGACCTCCCACAATGCCCCTCAGCTGTATACATGTAGCATGGGTGCCTTTTGAGGGTGGAGGGCAGGGCAAAGAGCAAACCAGCTGACCAGTATTGGCGTATCAGAGACTGAGCCCTGGTGCGCAATGTCTAGGGGTGACATGTGGTTCACCACCTGGCCCTGCTGTTTGACCCACTGCAGTGTATGTGTGTGTGTGAAAGAGACAGAGAGGAAAAGAGAGTGAGAGAGCAAGGACAGGCTGTACAACCATTTGCTCATCAATGGAGGGCATCACCTCCACTTAACACAGCTTATTGATCTGCACAGCCTACAGGGCCTCTGTTGTGTGTCCATTTCCTATTGATTATTTCAAGTCTATTCTTATTGACTGCTTTCGCTTCCTTCTAACCATTGCCCTCCTCTATCTGCTCCACTGGGGAATCTTTTTAAACAGTCATTTGAAATTATAATCTGTGTGTGTAAATGTCATAATCGCCCCTAAGGTCTGGTGCAGATTGGCTGGAGAGCAGAGGTCTCTGAGGTCAATGACACCAATCGATACTGATCCATTTGTGTTATAGCCAGTGCTGTGGTCACTTCAACCAAAATGGCTGACCTCAATTCTGCCTACTCTTTATTTTATCCTTCATGGGTCCAGTAATTTTTTTCATAATTACAGTGGATTCAGAGACGATGTAACACAAACTAATATCAGTGACACGACGGAGGGAATTCAATTGTTATTGTTTCAAAAAACCAGGGAATGAAGAGTGACGCACTAGCCAACTGCTCATCAATGCTTCATAGGTTAGATCATTAGATCTAAAGTGACAGCGCTACACAAGGATGGGGAGTGGGGGTTGCTTAGATAAAGATTGGCATATTGCTATTGATTCACCACCCCTGGTGCTTCTTCTGTTACCGTGGCTATAGCCAGGGGAGCAGGGTAGGAGCATGAATCTGACACAGTGAGAATGATGTAACCATTATCATTTGGAATTAAAATGAAATTTTTATGACCACATTTAAATACTCCTCTTTTCACTTTTGCTTGCTCTAAGCCTGACAGCTCATCATTTACTTCTAATTTATGGGACTGAATACAGAGACTAACAGTTGGCGCATTTCCGATATGTGTATTTCACTGCAGATAACCATCTGTGATCCTAAAACTATTACTTTAACCCATAACAAATATGCAGTTTGGTTGCATTAGTCAAGATTTTCATTGTCAACAGATATGGGCTTGAAAAAAAATCTCACGGCTGCTCATGTTGGACTGTCAAACTCCGTAGCTGTCCTTCTAAAGCAGACTGAAATTAGAGCAGGCCTCAGAAGCTCTTTGATCTTTTACTGCCAGGGTCAGGGTTGAAATGACACGTAAATGGGGGAGGAATGAGTTTTCATTTTGTCAACCTGTTCTGTTATTGTAAAGCTAAGGAGCCTTTGGTGTGACATGACATGAGTTTGTTTTAATTGCCCACAACAGTGGAACGACTGAACATGTTTGCGAGTCACAGCCAAAACACTTTTCACCTCCACAGCATAAATATATTCACACTGCTATGGAATTCTACATAGATGATACAAAAAAAGTCAGTGTTAACATTTATGTGTATGTGTGCAAGCATGTGTAGGGAGTTTGTATGTGCAGTTCTTCTTCTCCACATATGCTGGCTGTAAGGTACTGCAGAGAGATAAAGAAGATCTTCCAGCAGTATGATAGGACAGCAAAGTAGCAGTAGTAAATACCTGGTTAAAAAGGAGCAACCTCTGTAGCTGTTTATGGCGCTCAGATTTCCAAAGGAGTGGAAATGGTGCTGAAGGTACATAAAGGTAACAAAACATGATCATTATGGGATGCATTTGTACTAAATCGCTGTACAGAACATCTCCTTCCAAGTACCAGCATCACCCACGCATTGTTCTGACTACAGAGAGAAACCCCTGGAGCTGACAAAGGCAAAGGAAGAAGTGGATGGGAGGAAAATCGGGTGCCATATCCATCGCTCAAGTCTCGGCTTGTGTTCAGTAGTTCAATATAACACCCACTCCACCCATTTTTTGATTTGAACCTGACAGTTGTTTCTGAAACGCTGTACTCCATATCACAGAGAGGAAATGAGAGCGTTGAATTCCACAAGATGTGAAAGGTGAAAAATGGAGAAAAACACCCTCCCCCTTCAGGAGAGAAAAAAAAACCCTAAAACAGAGTGAAAACAAATACATAAATAAATAAATCAACAATAGAAGCTGCAGTTTAGAAGGGAAACATTGCGAAAAAAAAATTGCAGTGGGAAGATTTTAAATGGTGGTTTTATCAATAATTTAACTCCCAGAGACACGGTGTTTTTGTTCACCATAAGGTTTGATGCGTCTGAGAAAAGAGTTAAGATTAGGAAGACTTTTTTATTATTGATGCCACAGTGCGCAGCTCACATATGGCGTTACACCACGACAACAGTGCGCAGCAATGCCCTTTGCAAAACGACTGCAACACTGTCAGTCATCTGTAAAGATGAATAGTTATCACAGACTGTGTCAGGTCCAGGTTACAGTGCCTTGTGAAATTGGGTTTTTCTCATAGAAGGTATATGTAGTTCCAACGTAACTGCTGCACCTATTAAAGGAAAATGTGTCTTAACTCGTAATTGAAATACTATTGTGAGTTTTTATTCGTTTTTTAGTCAGCTAATATGAAAGTCCTATTGCACAGTGTAAATCAATTCTAAGACAAAGATGAAAGTCTGGATTTAATGTGTGTGACTTTGAGCTTTTGGCACATTTTGAGCAAAGGCATGTCTGGGTAGGTGGAGACATAAAACACTTATAGCTTTCTTGTAACCTCAACTAGACCTTGTAGCACACCCCATGATTCAGAATCTTGTTATGCCTCCCTAATGCCATGTCAGTACCAATGCTCACGGTTAGCATCACTCCTCCCTACCATCATCAGTGACTCGGCCAAGCACAAATGACCCTTGCCAGTGCACTGAGGGCTAGCGTGAACTTAATCACTTGAGCAAATTGAAACCACTCGCTCTGCAGTATTTTTACAGGGGTATAGCATATGACCTCAGCCTATATTGACTGACCTCTGCTTTTGAAAGGACTCAAGACCTAAAAAAACACAGTAATGTCTTTTAGCTTGTTCCATATTGGGCCAGGGTTCCCAGCTTACCCAACTTGTGTGTGATTTATAACACTGTTGTAATCCTCTCAGAGTTGACATTTAGAGGATGTTGTAAAAGAGATGTCCTCAGTGTGAATGCGTTTTAATCACTGGGGAGATCCACCACCTTTTCTGAAGGCCTTCCTGAGCCTGTAGTAAAGCTTCTGACCCTGATTACTGGTTCTCAGGTCTGGTTCCTGTCAGCCATGGAAGTAGAGTCAACAGCCATCAGCAAAAAAGGAACCATATAGTCATGATCACCACTGATCTGATGCAGCACTCTGATACTAAGTGATTGATTCTTGGTGTCCGTGAGAAAAATGTAGTTCAGAGCAAGATTTTTGCTAATTTTGTACATGAGTCATATGCACGTAGACAAGCAATGAAAGACATATGGCTGTCAAAAGTAAAAACTAAGCAAGGCAGACGAATAACAGGCTAGCCGTTAGCACATGCTTACCTTATTCTGCTCTTTTGTTCTCTTGCCCAAAGCTCAGTACTGGGATGTCAGTAGAACTGAACGACTTATACACCACTTCAACATAATCTGCTTTCACTCAGACTATGTCATGTCACACAGTTGTTGCACAAGACGCACATGTTCACACAACATGGTTGCAGGGGCTACTCCTTAAGTGTTGGAATTCCAGGGCATACAGGGGCTCCCTTATAAAATCCCCAACGAAATCCCCAATGCTCCTTCACGCCCCCTTCTTAATCGTAAACAGGCTAGCACACAGTATGGCCACTGCACCCTTAATACCTCTTCAAATAATAAGTATTTAGTCTTGATTTACAGAGGCAGTAAAACTCTTCAAAGTGCAGTGTAATCTTTCATTAGGGATCCCGAAGACGATGTCAGCCATATCTGTTCTTCATTATCTTTAATCACTCGGTGTTTTACCTGTTCATTTTATTGTAACGGAGATCATAAAAACACCCTTGTTAAAGAAAACACCCTCCTGACTTCAAGAATGTCTTGTTAACACAGTCATACAAACTGGGCCAATTTAACTGTTTTTTTGGAGTGTGCACAAAAGGGCAAATCACTTTTGTGAGACAGATTTTTTAATTTTTTTTGCTAAATTTTGCTATCGCTCATCCTTCTCCAACCTGCATGAATGTGAATTTATATAAAGTAATAAAATAGGTTCATACAACAGTAAAACTGCAACCTTGGCACCTTAATGGAGAGAGCATAAGAGAATGATAAGAGAAGTATAACTTTTTAACACTGCACAGTAATTGACATATCACACAGAGTTCCGTTATAAGAGTTTTTCAATAGCCTCACCACTGAACCATGGTATTATTATCACAATGTAGACCCACTTCCTGTGGTCTCAACAAAAACCCAGTTGGGTGTACTCAGGAACCAGCCCATGACACTGACCACTGCCTGTCACTGTGACATGGGGGTTGGGGATCTCAGGCAAGGTATTTGACCTATATGACCTTTGACCCTTAGATGATTGAAGTGGTGGCCTTCCCTGCTCTGGTGCTCCAGTCTAAAGACAAGGTGATGATTCCTTTAGGAGCTCTCTGGTTGCAGGATTTTGAAGAGGGTAGAAGCACGGGGAGCACAGGCGCCAGCCTTTGTTGGGAACGTTGTTGTAATCTGTCTGTTAGGCTTAGGCCTAAAGACACGTTGGCCAGTCATGAGAGAAGCTGGGCTGTGACCTTGAGTTGTCTCAAGTAGTATCACTGTGGCTGGTTTGCTCCAGGGCAGCCGCTTACTCATGTAACCTAGATGAGTCACTTAGTTTGGGTTTGGGTAACACACGATGTAGTTGGTTACTTGTGTTAGCCACATATTATGATGTGCGTAGAAGCATGGTATTATTGTGAGTAACTTGTGTGAGTTTCATATATAAAGAGCCAAAAAATGTTTGCTTTCTAAAGTAAAGTGTTTCTGTAGATTCTTTTTGCAGGGCTATTTACAACCAAATCCTTATAAGCATGGATACATCCAGGTGTTAAGTTGCACTCAACTAACCTAATAATCTCTCTTAATTTTCACCTTGTCCATGCCTCAAGGTCAAACAACTTTTCTCTCTTTAGTGTTCTCAAATGTTGCTATGCTGCTCCCAGGGTCATCACAAGTAATCCCTAGTTACTACAAGCCTGTTGGATTTCTCCCATGGGCAGGTGAAACCAGATCCCAAACCCCGAAGCTGGGCCAGAGATAAGCATCCTGAGCCCACTCCCAGTCAGAGGTCTTAGGCAAGAATTCAGAAATACATCATCACAAATCCATTAAAGCCAGCCTACTACTTTAACCACACAATCCAGATTCAGCCACAAGACCTTATAGCCCCAGCCTGGAGTCCCAGTACCTTGGTTAGAGCCACAACCCTAAACCACGGCGTTGCTCCCTATTCTCACATCAGTTGCAGTTTCAATCTGACCTGTCACCCATGCCTCAACAGGTCCCAACAAGAAATGAAATGCATACAACAATCATAAGAATAGGGACACAGTGAAAAATGACTACATGCTGCTTTGCATCACATTATTTCTAGATAATATATCAATGTTTCAAGTGGCTTGGAACCCATGGTCATTAGCACTAAAAGAACTATCGCCTCACCACCAGGCATTTGACTAACTATTCTGCATGACCTTACAGCTCTTGTCTTGCTCTTGAGTGCTGCCTTTAGCTGAGCCAAATGGATGACGCCTGTATGGGAGGTAGGCGGTGGCCGTCAGCCACAGAGAGGGTGGATTAACAACCTATAGTGAATGGTGGCAGACTACTCTATTGTTTGTGGTACAGCGTTGTTTGTGCAGCTCTAAAAGACAGCGCTTGTGTATACCAACCACAAGTGGGAGATTTGTCTCTTCGTCTTTCCACATCTATCCCGCATGAAGCCACTGTACTGCCTGTCTTGCACCAACAGTATTGTGTTTTTAACTGTGACAGTCACTCTGCATGTATTTGGCTAGGTTTTATGTCTACTTAGCGTCAAGGCTACTGTACCCTTCAATTAGCACAGCTTTTAGTGGGAATCTTTGAAACCAAGGTTGTGGAACAAATACAACAAAGCCAAACATTTTCAAGTAGATCACATTTGGGTTTTATGATAACTTTTATGAAAACATTCCTTTGTTTTCTTCAAATTGTGTTTAGTTAGTGTTTAATACACAGCCAGTTTTTATATGCTTTTCATGTTTCATGCCAGTTTACTTGTATAAAAGGATTCCTTGTAATATTTTAAACTTTTTGTCTAATAAGCAGTATTGCTCAGTTGCGTAAAATTGTTTCATATATAATAGGTGCAGAGGCATGTTTGTTTGTGAGTTGCATAAAAAATTGATGTCACCATTTGTGTACTGGGTGCGTGTGAGGGTTCTGCAACCAAGGGTATCTATTTCTTTTGTTCACCCTTTGTCATTCTTTGTATGTTATTTTTATTTTAGTACAAATTGGGCGTGTATTTTAATGCCTGAAAAAATACTATAATATTAGTCTCAATGTCCTTTTTTGTCCTTTTTTGGCACACAAATTGTTACCATAAATGGTACTATCCCCCTTTTAAATTTTAAAGCACAGTTTTGTTATTGATAGCAAACAATTTTGTGGCTCTCTAAGCTACGGGTTGCAGACTCAAATTTCCCAGATACAACTTCTTTATAATTTACAGAACTTCTGTTGTAAATTATTAATTTACAATAAGCTTGTTTGTACACCAAGCATTTGTTTAATTATTTGTAGTTTGGTGTTCTTTGTTCTTTGATTCTTCTCTCAGAGGGCATGTCAATGTATGATTCTCAGGACAGAGCAAAGTCCAGCATCAACACAAGGAAAACTCTTTTTTACTAATAAACATGTAAGCCAAGGAAGTGTATAGTCAATGCTATCTATTTAAACTGTAGTTTTAATTATCAAATACTTCCTGCCTCTAAAGTCTAATCAGTCAGCTTTGACTTGATGCCATGAGAGGGCTGCAAATGTGCACCAGAGGGCTGCACATGGCCCCCACCCCCCATTCTAAGCACCAACACTACCTCCAACCCTCAGCCTTGTTGTTCTTTTTATCGTTTTAGCTTTGTAAAAGAATAAGACAGGCTTCTGACAGCACTGCTATAATACCAAACTGCTTGATGGCTTCAAAGTTAATTAAGAGAAGCTTTAAACTTCTTTTTTTGTGATTTGTTAAGTATTATTATCTATACATAATTTCACCGGTCTTTTCATAAAAATGTCTCATTGTCCATGTCAATAATAAAAAACAACAACTTTTTTAATGATTGCAAAATAACAGGCCAGCTTTTACATCACTTAAACACATTATGCAACTGAGTAAATGAGTTCTTTTGTATGTACTAGCACATTTTAGGATACGTAGACATCTCGGAGAGAATGCTGCAAGTCCTGTTTCCTGCACACAGCATGTTTTCATTTACCAAACAAGGAGCAGAGCCAATGAGAAAATCAATAGCACAGATAAGAAGCCCCTCTGCCCTCAATGTGTGACGGTGAACCCATATGGACACAGCAGGGTGCTGTGGCGAAACATGTCGCTAGGAGGAAAGGTTCCAGCCTCAACCAAATGTTTCTGCTCTGCTCCACAAACAAAGGGCTATTGTGCGATTATTAGTAAGCTTCATACCTCAAGATTGCTACAACTGCGGATGGAGAATTTACTACTTTCAAGAAAAAATAATGTGCGAGAGGACTAGTGTATGTTTGATTGCAGCTGTGAGTAAGTGAGTATGCGTACAGGTTTGTAGCTTAAGGTCAAAGGTTCCATGAAAACGCTGAAAAAAATGTGTATCAAAGAAACCGATATATACATGTACAGTCTTATCCATGATAGTCCATGCTTAGGGGGTTGTGTGCAATATGTTCTCTATTACATAGTCCAGGTGATATCTGGCTGTCTCTTCTCAGAACATGATCTCCTCCAGGCCAGGGCCCGTGTCTCGTTAAAGCGGCGTGGACCCGGCGTGGATTGAGTTTAAAAGTAATAAAAGAAGCGGACCTGCTGGCTAGGTGAAAAAACCACTATCGGATTCCTAAGAGCAACTTTCTTTTCATGTGCAGACTGCATTCAACGAAGCGTTTAATTCAACAAATCCATGGTTGTGATCCACCAGAAACAGAGCTAGGGTTAGTTCAATTTGTACCAAACGATCTCCACATGATCAAAGCACGGCAAGCTCTCCCCAACATACTGCTTAAATTAGACTAACACCAAAGTCTTTGGCTCTGGGACAGTATTTGGAATGTCTTACCAGCAGAGAAATTCCTTTGCACATATGGTTTCAATAGGCCCAAGATGCCAGTTTCACATCTTTAATGGGCTGACAAGGAACTTTGGTGCTAACTCTCTGACTCCCAAAAGTTTTTGGCCTGTCACCCACAAAGCAGTGCTCTTTTTTTTCTTCTTTACTTTTTCTTTCCCTCCCATTACCGATTGCTGAAGAGGGGTAATTGTGCATCTGTGTGAGTTTCTCTCTCCCTTTCCCTGATGCAAATGCCGTCCTTGCTGCAAGGGTGTCACTTCTCGGAGTGTGTGTCGGCCACAGTGAGTCGGGCACCTCTGCAGCCTCCTTGAAATAACAAACCAAAGTTACAGAGCTACCCTAACCAGACGATGTCCTTCTCATCATCCCCCTCCCTCTCCTTCCCTTCCACTTTTTTTGGTACATGCAGCCAAAATAGCAGAACTCAGCTTTGTACTGGGTCAAACAGACAGACAGATAACTTGGGTTTGTCTCGTAGTTCTGTTTGCAGGCAATGACCGCGCATGTTAGGCCGAGTGGATGGAGGGTCTTTCTTCTTACTTTCTGTTGTCTAGATCTGCGAGGCATGTGGAGCACACAAAACACACAAACACACCAGGAAGAGAAAACAGGGGTGTGGTTCTCACGTGGCTGCTGGAAATCGAGCACTCCCCCGGCATGCTGTAAACGCTTCTCTAATATCAGTGTTATAACCAAAAAGATTGTGCATAGCCGGATGCAGTTTCTGTTTTCCAAAGTTGGTGATATCACTCCCGACACATGATTGTGACTTGTTTGGAAGAGCGGATGTCACAGGCATTATATAAATAAATGGAATATCACTTTCTCTCTCGCTCTCTCTCTCTCTCTCACACACACGCACACACACACATGCACACTCGCGTGCGCTTGCAGTCACAGACATTTCAGATTTCACAGCTGAATTGACTTAGGACTCTCTGGAGAGTTCAAAATGTGACATTTTCACTCTGCATCTGCACTTTTGTTACAACAGGCATAAAGAAAATCAGAAAAGTAGAACCAGCGGGAGGTTGGTAGGTGGGTTGTGGGTTGGGGGCGTCTCTCCAGGAGCACATTCACACTTCTCAGCTCTATTTCTGTTCTAGTGCAATTAGTCTGTTCCCAGAAGACAAGACTAAGGAGAGGCAATACATGATTATACGCTTGTTGGCATGTCACCCCATGAGTTCTCTAGTATGAGTTTCAAATGTGTATGTTTTTTTCTTCAAACTTGCTTTATGAATTGAATTAAATCATTCCTCTTCAACTATATATCAACATATTTCCATGATCTTTGGGTTTGTGGATGTAGCAAAAAAAATAATAACTTTGCTTTAACATTAGATACAGTTCACCATAATTCCACTACTACTCTTTAACAAAAGGAGTTTTCTTTAATTCTGCATGATAATATATACATCACAGCAAACCATATTTTTTTTGCATTGCACATCTTTCTAACTTCTATTGCCTCTATTGTGTTTTTGCAGATGTCACATCATAATAAACACAAATAAATTTTTAAATTTTGCTAATCTTACATAGCAACTTTACTATAAAATCATCCTGTCCTTAGGATTGATGATGGAGATGTAGAAAAAAGCATATTTTCTAGTGCTTTTACACTGATGTTGTACAACAGCATCAACCTAATGCTTAAATTGTAAAAAAGCAGCACCTAATCACCCCCTAAAATTTTTTTACACTGAATAAATCCTTGTTGCCAACTTCAAATGTTATGGACATTAGTTAAAAGCAATTGTTCTTTGCAGTAATTTATGCATAATGTGGCTTGTTAAATGCGCCTTAATTTATTGTAAGGTATGAAGATTCAAAGCAAAACATTTACAGGCTGTGCACCAACTCAGACCACATAAGGGACTTCTTTGGAAGAAGTGAGCATAGCCCCGAGTTAAACTTCTTGTCTTTGGAAAGTTTAGCTCCCACCTCCTCTCAAGCTCTCAGGGTTAATCAGAGGCATAAAGGTTACGATGTAAGGCTAGTGACTAACGACAATATGATGTGCACGGAAACGACATGGCAGTTTGCAGCCATTAACCTGAGAGCAAGACATAGCTCATTTTTTAAAGGAAGACAGGTCAGGTTTAATACAGCACAGGATGAGACTTATTTTTCCCTACATCCACACTGTTTTGAATTCTGACAAGCTGTCCCTTGAAAAATGCTAATTTTATTTTACATTCCCCGAGTCAGACAGGAATGTTAGATCAAAAGGAAATTGAATGAGCTGTGAAGCACATTTAAAATCCAAACCATTTAATGGAAAAGTTTACTTTAGAAAGGTTGTTAGACAATTTAGTTTTAGACAGGTTGCATCTGTGTTATCACAGGCACAATCCAATTTGACTCCCCCCAACATGTGTTGAACCAGGATGACTTGCTCATAAGCAACTTCTTGAGAAATGCACACCCTCTTGAAAAGAGAGAAAAGCTGGGCTAACACGGCGAATCACTGACTGACCTCTGACGTGACCTCTTGCCTGTTTGCTGACATTTTTGCAATTGAGGCACTTGAACAAAAAATTGGGGGAGGAGAACGAAGAAGAGAGGAGTATGAAAAGAGGAGGGGGAAACGGGAGAATGCCTTTTTCTGATGGATGAGGTCTTCTCCTGTTACATTTGGAGAGAACACAGCTGTGAGGAGCTGTTAAGTACACGCAAACAAGCCGTCTGCTTCAGACAAGCCTGCCGGGCACCCGGCCCCACATCCCACTTGTACAGCTCTGACACATGATCACAGCCAGACAATACATGTGGGAGCTGAGCATGCTCCACTAAAAAGTGAGAAATATTTTCAACTAGAACAAAAAAACAATCCCCTTTCAATACCACTGGGACCCCTCTTGGTATTAATTCATCTTGTTTCTCTTTGTTTTGTGCTGGTTTGTGTGCTGCTGGGGAGAAGGAAGAGTGAAAGGAGAGAGCGAGGTTTGGTGGTTTAGTGACTAGGAAATAGGTTAGGAATGGGGAGAAATGTAAAGAACATCTGCTACCGTGACGATGTCACACTCTGTCTAATGTGTTCTGAATAGGCACGGCTGTCCCAACTTGTGTGAGGGGAAATCTCTCTGATCCATATGGTGATTAGGGGAATTAATGTGGGATTTTTTTTTTTAAGTGATACGCACCATTACTCTGTTTATTTTATTTTATTTTTTTTAGGCTATAATAGTGATAAAATAGTATCATGTGTCAAAGTATTTCTTGAAAATTTTCTTTGAAACAAATGGAATCTCCACAATGCAGGTTTTATGTTAGTTAATCTTGATTGATCGTGATAACGTTTTATAAAAAAGATAATCCTATTAGAAAAAGGGAAAAACACTTTCGCGAATGGTTTAATTTTAATCATTCTTTTGTCATATGTTCCCCAGATGAGCTTTTGGAAAGGATATTACCCAACATTATGGGTCCAAAAAGCAGTGCTTCTATTCGACACATGTGTCATCTCAACAGTGACTGCAGAGGGGGCGACATTAGTCATTATGTTCCCCTATGAGGAACTGGAATTGATGTGATGCTTGTGGCAAACCACAAATAAGCTGACAAAGTTTTCAAACTTTTGAACACTTCCAATCTACAAAGAGTGTAAAGTGGTTTGGGCAGTAGCCTTTTGTAGTGTTAAGAACATCTGGCATTGTGCTAGTCTGAGTCATATCTCTGAATCAAAGGGTGATGGAGATGGTTTGCCGACAGATGTATGTTGTGGTGAAATCTGGATCCCTAAAACAAACTGTGTCTTGTCATATTTTTAGTAATAATCCCGTAAGTGTTTGTGAGTGAAACTTAAAACGGTTTGGGTTTCGGTAATTGGGTAATCAGTTCTTTCTGTGTGTGTGTGTGTCTGTTATTAAGAGTGCTGATTCAGCATTCAACACTGCAGTGCTACAGTTGGTTATTTTTGGGGGCACGTGTGGCTTTTTCTCTTGCTAAATATGAACTGTGAACTTCAGAAGAATTCTACTGTGTAAAGTGCACTTGTACTTGACATGTAGTGCTAATTGCATATAAAGAGCACAATAAGCACATTCCTGGACATGTGTATGTATAAAAAGCCAGTCTCTCTGGGGCAAGCAGGGAAAAAAGAGGTGAAATGGACATTATTGATACATGACCTTGATTCTGAATAAGAGATGTTATCTGGTTTTAAGGTACAAAAAAGGATGTTTTTAAAGCATCAAAAGACACTGTGAGCCCATGCTAAAGGCCCAGCTAAGTGTCCACTGTAACCACAATCAAGTGCCACAATTTTTAAACCTAAATCATATGGCAAAAACCAACCTTCAGACAATTAATCACCATGCTATTAATAGAGCTGAGAGGGTTGGGGTCGTCTTTATAACAAGACAAGAAAAGAACATGCACAGTGTCAGCAGTCAACAGAGCCAGGTCCAGGTTGCAGGATACACTATTGTTAAGTATCTCCATTTATCACAAGACTTAGGTTAAAGAGCAACCCTACTTCCCGTATCCCAGCACTTCACACTCAGCTGAGCTGTTCTGCAGGACTATCACAAACAAAGGCAACCTTTGCACAGCAAAGACTGGGGCTCCAAAGAGAAAATAAACACACAGATGAATAACTTGGGGGGAGCAACTACAAGAGGAAATATATTTATATCAATAGTGCCTGCTGTTATTTTTCCACACTGCAGCGCGCTAACAGTAGCTACGTGCTGTTGTAGCTGCTGCCTGAGGGGTTAGGGTGATGAAGGAAATCCAGGTGAAGCATCTCTCCTGCGCTGATGGCGTCACACCACTGGCTGCCTGCTGATAATGTTATGAAGTACTCTCTACTTGGTGCTGTGCTGTGGCCAGACGGGCTGGTGACAAGTTATTAGGTCATACATGAAAAGCAACATTATATAGGTTCTTCAACATTTTTGTTCATTAAAAAAGTGCTTAATACAGAATTGCTGAAGGAACAGAAAGTGTTTGTGTGCACTATAGTCCTGGTTAACTAATGTCACTGCACAGGTTAATTTTACCTCTCTCTAAAAGAGTTACTGATCTTCGCAGACTCACTTTCACGAAACAACGCCTGTTTTTACAAAATGCCAAAATATACACCAAATTAAGATAGTCTTTAAAAGTCTAGCTCTTATTACATATAATGTATAAGATTTAAGTGCTACAAACTAATTTAAAAATTATTATTATTGTGTTTCACTCCAAAATTCTTTATTTTACAAGTCTACTGGTTATAGAGCGCCTCAAATAACATAGTTGGTAAAATTGCCAAGCACTAACAGACCAGACGTTATTAATGCATAAAAATAAGATAAAAAAGTTATGGCCACAACCTAATAAGGCATGCAAACAGGATAACTAGTCTGTGGTCAAATCTCATTTATTCTGTTATTTACTTCATATACCTCTACATAGATGCAACACAGATATGAAAAAAATACATGTGTAATAAATGGAAACTCATATAAATGGATAAATGGAAACTCTGAATTATGAGAAAATAAGTGCTCTTCAAACTAAAGAAAATGGATCAGAGTGAAGAACAAAAGTACAAGTAAACAAACAGAGTGTTGTACCTAAAGTCTATGTTTTCTTTGATGCAATCTGTGACTTTTTCTCTCCTTTGGCCTGCCACCACACCACCCTCCTGTGATGCAGGAGGTCCAGATTACACTACATAGACTCCAAAACAGCCCCTTATGCAAGTCGCAATATCATGTCATAAGGTGAAACTTTTCAAAATGCATGATGAACACTGCAGCATACGTTAATTTACAAACTGAAAATAAAAATATAATTCCTGATAAGTGGCCACTTAACTTGTGCAATTTGGTCAGTAAAAACAGATCCTTGGTCTTGTCCACACATTCTTAAGACACAATATCATTATGACCTTCTTAAGGCCTATACCCATCTGTACAGCTGATTGGGGTTATGCACACTGCTGAATAAAGTTAGTTGTCTTCCAGTGATAATGCCTCTGTTTTCAGATTCTCTGAAAGTTTTGTTCCACTCTACTTCTCGTTACTGATCTTGTCTTTAACCCTCTGCAAGCTCTGCTGAGCTTGGATCACCCTAAACAATGTTTTACTCTTTATCTCTTTCTGTTTGTCTATCCATGCATGGTGATATCTTTAAATGAGGTTCGTGCTCCTATGACATATTTCTATTCTGACTCATTATGATTTGATTTGATTTGACTTTTTTCTCTTCTCTCTCTCCACTCACTTAAAAGAAAACAACTGTGCCCTCTTACTTGTTCTCTAGCTATTAATTTGGCATAATTTAATTTGGAAAACATCTCCAGCAAGTTTTCCTGGCACAACCTTTGAAGTGACAATATGAAATAATAAACCCTATTAAATATAAATCACAGGGGCGATGCCATGTTGCTATGATTCCGATTTGATTTTCGAGCGAGAACACATGTGATTGCTCTCTTTTCCATTTTTCCCCCACCCTCTATCCCACTATTTCACCTTTAATTGAATACGTTTCTGTTGTTGTTGCCAACCGCCACCTCCACCCCACATCCACCCCCATCTACTTCCTCAAGCACGTAATACATGCAGTAAATAATTCAAATGAAATTAATTTTACAGCACCTTGTTTCCACTAAGCATGCCAACATCTGTTGTCGAGTCACAAGTTTACATTGTTGGTCATTACTTTCCACACTGAGCAAAATGTTTTATTAAAGCCCCATGGGAGTCCCTCTTGGATCAGGCAGAGACGACGGTGCTACTGACTGAACCCTCCCTGAACTCTGACAATCAAAGATTGGTTGCAGCTCTTTTGGGGCCTGACTACTGTCTCGCTTTCCAAAATGGGCTGGGACTTAATGTGATTGAGGTATTGGACGCCTCAGTCCTTCAGGAAATCGCTGACCATAATGAAACAGAGCTTTGCTGACTTTTGAAGTGACGCAGTGCTTTTGTTCTGTACAACAGAGTAAATCTCACCCTGCTGTTGTTTCACAAAGGCTTATTACATAGTGGCTATATACGCAGGCCTTTTATGCTGTTACTTCTAATTACCATAGAGCAAATACTAATAGCACAATATGAAATGATAATACGCTAAATCATTAACCATTTTATCTTCTGTCAGAGTACGATATGCAACATTATACTGCTTTTTAATGACATTTTCCACACCCTGAGCCATATTAAGAAGTGGTTGGTGTTGTTAATAATATGTATCAGAGGAAAGGACTTGCATGTACACTGCATATAATGTAATATGCCATAGAGATTTGTGTGCACATCCCAGTGTGCCCAGGGTTAAATAGCACATCTCTTTCATTTGTGGAGGAGACAGTGCAGGAAGTAGGCTGTTTATTTGCACTGGTCCACATTTAAACAAATGCACTCACAGCCCTTCAGAGAATGGCACAGAGTATATTCATTGGTTTTAGTCATAGGGAGTGAAAAAACAAGCAGACTGCACTACATAAATGATTAAAAGAATGTAAATAAAAATACGCAATAAAGAGAAGACACAATGTGTGCAAACTTGACAGAGACAGAGACAGTCATCAGCTGTGTGCTGAGTTGTGAATGTGGTCTCGAAACCTCAAACCAAAGCTGCAATAGTGGTTATAAGTTATAGTTGGAAAAGAGGTCTTTAAACACAAAATTCTCCACAGGCTGCGGCTTTAACAGAGCAGATAAACAAGTGGAGAGACAGGCCCTGGGTGTTTCTGGAAGCACCTTTCCTCTAAAGACTTGGCTGTAAAATGTGAAGGGACCAAGGACACACCCCTGAGGAGCTCTGAAGTAGTTGTAGCCACCAAGGGGCCCTGATAGCCCTGCTGCTTCTGTGCTCCATCGGCCCCCAAGCAGGTGACAGCGACTCGTCTATGCTCTGGGCCTCTGCCAGTAACAGATGTGCTTAGTCAAATGACTAATTGAAAACCTAAAACAAAATCAGCAGCTTGGCTATTTGGCCTGCATAATAACAGTCCTGTGCTGATAAAGGGAGTGGGAGAAAACACGCACACCCCTCTCATCAGCTGCGCCATTAACAATCATGAGCAAAGATGAAAACAACGCTTGGTTTATTCGGCAAATGAAAGCACATAACTAGATGCTGTCCCTGGAGTCCATTTCCAATTTTAATAATACATCAAGGAGCCTAGCCGCAGCAAATGCTACTACGTTGAGAGCCAAAGCATACCAAACTACTTACAGCTAAAGCATCAGGAGACAACTCCCACAGCTAAGAATTTAGCAAATGCATAAAGGTACACAACATGATAGCTATTAGCTAAATTAAAAGAGCCATTACCAGAGTAGTGTGCGGAATCACTTGCCAGTTAAAGACTACAAACCCAGATTTTCCATTTTAGAAAAAAGTCTGCATGTTTGTTTCTTCCCCACCTCATCTCTTTCCATCTTTATCGTGAAAAGCAGGCAGCCTGAGCTCGCCTCAAATTATGTGCATGAATAATAAAATACCTTCTAATTAAAAACTGTTGTTAAATATGCAAAAATCTAATGATAATGAGATTGTGCAATACCTTGGAGTAAAGCATATTATAAATTACTTAGAAGTGCAAGTCGGCTTGACCCAAACATTGCATTTTGAAGGCTACTTGCAATATTATGTCTGGCGCATATGGAGTGGGGGTGCAGTAACTGTGTTTAGGTCTGTCTCAAACTGTTTGTGCTCATATATGCACATGAAAGTCTGTAACTGTGTGTGTCTAGTGCTATACATATGCGTGTATATGTTAACACATGTGTCTGGGTATCAGTGGGGGGTTAAATATATGCAAATGCATATAGTGCCTGCCTCATTGCCTCGTCGGGGGAAATGTCAGTGATGAAGAATCTTGAGGTAGAGTATCTTTAAAAATGTGGTTCATATTGCAAAACGGTGAAGTAAAAGAGGCGCATTATGAATTAAAAACATTTCCCCTTTTACTGTTGTACAGGACTGTGGCTAATGTTAACATGCCTCTGTAATCAAAGTGCACAACACACAGAATTCTGAATGATGTGTTTGATACTTTTACACCTACTACTAACAACAACAACAACAACAACACTAAAGAAATTTCAGGTTGTATATGTATTATATTTTTAAAGACGCCAATGATTTACAAGTGTTTGATTTGATTTGATGTCATCTTTATTTGCTGTGGCAGTTAAGCAAATAAATCATCACACCACCCAACAAATCCCAGTCCTTTTCCATTGCTTTCATCAATCACACGAGTTTCCAGTCATCCTCAGATGGAGTTGTCTTCGCAGCTATACATTACACTGCTTTTATGTTCCTTAAAGCAGTAAATAAAAATAGATTTATTTTATATGCATTTACATGTGCTTTTGAAGAACGTAGAAAACCAAGAAATAATAGTTTTCAGTTTTTAACAGCAGTGTCCATAAAAAGCAACTGTGGGAGAAAAAGTGCAAATTTTGAGTTGAATTTTAAATTGAATTGGTTTTTCTGACAGTCATGTCCAATTTGATTTTCCTGTGAAGCAAATTATAACTTATGTTTGTGTTGAACGATATTGTAAAGGAAAAAATTTTATTTTTTAGGTTACTTGTCGACATAAAAGGGTTTAAGTACACTCTGACATGTAATACGTGCACACACGTGGATACATAAGCATCACTTTTCATTTCCATAATTTTATTATATTAAGAGGTATTAGTGAATCATATTTATGGAGATCAGAGTTGCAAGTCAAATGGTGGAAATAATATTCCTCAGCTTTATAAATTCACTCGACGCGCGCAGAATGCAGCCCGTATTTAATATTCAGCAAAATAAGACTTCACTCTGATTGAAAGGTTTGCACTTCACATTGTCAAACATGATTGCCTCATTCTGGACCAGCCAGCACTGGGAAGAACGTGCATATTTCACTTCCAGTCAATAGGCCTCCACCGTGTTTATTAAAATTTTAACAGGACTCTAGGCTTCACAGCTTTATCAGCTATTCAAACCTACTGAACAAATCAGCTGTCATCTCTCTTTGCATGTTTCTGCCTCCCATGTCCCTGACCTTCCTGGCATCCGGGCATGCTGCCTCTTTACTTTCCACCAAGGCTTTATGATCAAATAAATAGCAGCATGTGACTCATTATAACCCCGATTGTTTTTATATTTAAACCATAAACAAACACTTGATGATGCGAAAAGGTAATAAATCAAGTGACATTGTATGAGAAGGCAACCCAGCCAGTGAAACAGTCATTGTAGATTACTCGTCCTAACACATACAGACAAATGCACTTTGAGGATGAAAGGCCACTAATAATAGTGATAATAGAGCTATGAGTCAAATGATGTAAAAGTATAACTTTCCTTATGTAATGAACAATTGTAAAAACCTATGAAAGCCAAAAGACAGCTTTTCCCTTTATGCCCTAATATCTACATATGTGCCGTGTCTAAGCCGCTTGTTTTCGATGCTTTCTTTAGTTATTTATTATTGTCCTTTCACAGCTGTTAGAGCGTCTCGGTTCGGCTTGTCAAACAAGGTAAACCCAGCACTGATGTGAAAACTTGACACTCCAATGTGGTGACCTCAAACAGGCTCATCCAGAGTCAACTGTGAGAGTAGATGCCCCTTTGATGTCAGAAATGCATGCCAATGTGGAAAAACAAAAGGGCTTTTGGTGAGGTAGGATGAAATGCTTGCATGTGTATGCACTTTAAACCATGTGCAGTGGTATATACTGTCTTTGTGTGCATATGTATAAGACAACAAGACAAAGGGAAAAAATAAGTGGGAAATCTGTGTTTCTGTTTGACTGAGAGTGAGTGAGTGAAATTAGATGTGTGTGTGCACGCATGAAACTCATTTTACCCGGCTATCAACTTACATCCTTCATCCAGCGGATGAAGTGAGTGAGAAAGTGGCAGTTCTTTGGCAAATAAAATCGGGTTCATGCAAAGCCAGTATTAATTTGGCTTTTCCGTAGGAATGAAATGTTTTTGTTTTGGGAGGAAATTGCCCTGAGCAGTAATGAATTTCCCCCCTCCGCGCTACGTGGCAACATAATTTAGCAGAGTGATAGATCACATAGGCTGACGATTTGAGTGTGCATATATTCTAATAGAAAACTGATACATATTAAAAGTGCGACATTTAAAAGAGCCTCATTTTCCTAGCTTTTAGTGCAGAGAGAGCAAAATTTTTCATAATGGCTACTGGCAACATAAGCCGAGGAAGAAAAAAACAAAACAAAAACACAACAAGCATTATTGGGGCCAATATTTATTCACACTGATTTATCCAAAATGAGCCTGTTAGCAAAAGAGATATCAGAGAAGCAGTGAGTAGTTAGTTTTGCAAAGCTCAGAGCTCCCTGGCATATGACAATACCCGCTGCTGTGTTTCAAAGCATCGATCACCCGTCATCACAAACCCATGGTGATTTTGCCTTCTTCCTTTTGTGTTGAAATGTTTACACGGCCACTCTCTTGTTGTCGTTGTGATCAGTTGTTGCTTTGGTATGAAGTTACAGTGAAAATATGCCAGTGTTTGTCTGCTAAAACAGCTCTCAGTTGTCTATGAGGGAAAAATGTCTCTTCAAAACATGTCAGCTGCTTTTTTTTGTTGTTTAGAAATTAGTTTTGGACACCATGATGTATTTGGAATGCTTTGATGCGTTGGCATATTTCTTTTCATGTCATCTTCGTAGTTAAACACATTTACAAATCAACGCAGTTACTTTCTGGATGAACAGCTGGAGTGTCAAAAACAACGTAATCAAAGCAGCAGCAGCGGCAGCTTTTGTGTTATTTGTGGTAATTTCACACATGATTTTGGAGCACTGCTGTACAGAGTTTTGTTGAAACACTGATTTAAAAGAAAATGCTACTCAATTTAAGACTTATTTCCCTTATTTTACAGCATGCTTAAAATGATAAACCAGCCAAAACTGTTGTACAAAAATAAAGAGGACAAATCAAAGACAGTGCATAGGATGACTTCACTGCTTTGTGAATTGTACATTTCTGTTCATTTTTTGATTTTGTTTACAAGGTAAATTTGTGAGTTAATCAGCTAAAACGTGATTGCATAAAATCTGGCTGAATCAATTATGATCATGGCTCTGTTGAGAATGACAGTGATAATGATGTCAACACAACATCATAAATTAAATTAACAGTTTGATGTAGGCAGAAGCACAGATTCAATTCTGTACCAAATAATGACTTAAAAATTATGTAATATCACGTAATATGCAAGCTTTCTGTTTATTTATGATTCGTTTATTCTAATAGGTCTCGTGATTGGGATTTACTTACCCCAACTTCTAAAGATAAGTTGCATATTCTCAATTCTAAAACATCATTGGTAATATTATAGCATGAAAAATGCATTTTGATGTAACATTTATCAAATATTACCATCTTAGTTCCCCTCTGTTCACCATCTCAGCCGTATCAGTGACCATTTACAGCACCAATGGACCTACTCCTTGCAAACCACTCTAAATGGTGCCTAACTCTAGATTACTTAAAACCTATGGGTAAAATTATATTTTTTCTGTCTGCTCCAAGAATAGAGGTCTGAGGGCTTCTGCTAGCATCATTTACCTGGACTAAATTACCATGACAAGGAGATGAGCAAATGGACAGTGCCTGGCCTTATATGAGAGAGTTGCACTTTAAAAGGGCTTTAATGGAACCAATTATTGGGAGTATCTTGCCATCTGATTGTTCTTGTTATAAATGTTCCTCCTTCCCTTGTCAGAGTTGGCCATCCCCATAGCCAACCCACCTCACATTTCATCTCTCCCCATTGTATAGTGATGAGAAGGTCGATAAAGTAGTCTTCACAGTTCTTAAACATTTTCCATATTTCCTAATTAGGCCAGGTTGCATGTAAAAATGAAGCCTATGGACAAGTACTTTCTCACACATGCACATACTGAACATATTCACACTTCATAGTGTGTTCACTAGCAAAGTCTGACTGGGAATCTGATGTTTCTCACAGGTAAAGGCAGACTGCACAATACATAGTTGATGTCTAGTGGTTCATTTCATATACTTTACACTTGACCAAAGCTGTCAGTTTGTGCTGTCTGCAGTTGGCATTCCACAAACTTAACATCTGACATACTAGAGAGGTGCTGGACAACCCATCCTTAACTCTGGATAGAGGGGACTTACCATAATGTCAGTGGGAGGAAGGATGGAAAGAAGCAGGCAACAGTGGAGAACAGAGGAAAAGGGCCACTAAAGCCTTTGACATTTTGTTCATGCTTGAAATCCTCAAGTTGTTCTACTGAGAATCAGTCGATTCAAGTACTAATTAGCAATCAGAAGAATGTCATGGCTCCAACAGTAATTGTGCATGTGTGTGAAGTTACCCCACAGCTGTCCTAATGTGGCGACTGTTTCTCCCTTCCCTGCCTCTTCTCAGATTTAATGCAACCACTGCTGCACTAAAAACCTTACAAGCTGGAAACTCTTTGACAAAACAAAGTTTAGGAAAAATATATAAATCTTCAGAGTCCATTTAGACTACTCTGTTTTTGCTTCCCTCATCAAACCATGGCATTTGCATAATTCCATGCGCTTGGTCCTTTTTCCAAGCTATTGTGTTATAAGAAGCAGTTTGAAAAGAAAATTGTTTTCTCCCAGGTCACAATCTCCAGTCATTTGTCTAAGATGCATTGACTGGCTAGCATAAAACAATGCTTTGGATTTCTGACAGTAAGCTGTAATTGAAGCTGTCTCCGAGGAAGAACTAAGATGCTGGATAAATGCCGGTAAGATGAAAACACGCGGCCTAGAATTACCATGACCACACTGTCACCTCTCTGACCTCAGAATGAGACCTCTGTTTCACTCTGTTTAGCTGGAGAGGTATGTGATGTCAAGACTTTACTGGTTGGTTGAAGAAATTATGCAGGGCTTTCCAGATGGACACCACAACTTTTTTGTTTGACTATGCTTTCCACTTTTCTGTCACTATAACGTTCCAGTCAATTTTAGTGAAATTAAAGTATCTTCCTTTTTTATCTGGATTCCTCAAGTAGATCTCATAATAAATTACCTGGGATACTAGTTGCTTCATGATTAGAGGAATGCTGGTAAGATGAGGAACTGATAAGGAGTATTGTGCATGTGGATTTAATGACCATAATAATGATTAAAGTGGCAACACGGCCAATGACTTGTATGACCCTATGTAGGTAAACCTACTGCAAAGTTCAGACCCTACACCAATGTCCATTTGCACTGTGTGACATGCATAGCTAATTAAAACTCATAAGAACCAATATTGTGGACATATAATATCAAGTCAAGTCAAGTGCCTTTAGTGTCATTCCAGCCATGTGCAGTGGTACAGTCCACAGTGTAACGAGACAACATTCCTCCAAGACCATGGTGCTAAATATAACATATAACTGGCAATCAACACAGCCTACATAACTACATATGTGCAAAAATTGCAAAAAAACAAAACAAAGATAGCGCAACACCAGACAGAACAGAATGATACAGACACAAAACAGTGCAGACACAACAATAATGTGTATTGCAGTATAAAATTAGTATAGTTGTAAATAATGGTGTTACATTTAAATTTTTTCTGCATCTCTCTGGCTGACTATATTTGCTTTTTTACTACTCTTTAGCAAATTCTTGAACAGTGAGCAGGTGATTAGTGGGCTTTAATGTTTTGTGCTGTGAATTCTTACACAAGTGGAACTTGACTAGAGCTCAAGGAAGACAGGCTGATGATATATATGTGTATATGTGGTGGTGGCTGGGGGGTTATCAGTCTTCTTTTGCTTTGTAACTAGAGTAGAAATTGGGCTAAACATTTATTCTGCTGGACGTCTTAGGATCAGAACACAGCAAAACTGCTCAATCAGTCTGGTGGAGAGGCAGCCAGACACACTCTCAGTAAGTCCAACTCAAAGTGACAGCACAAAAGGTTGCTTTACAAAGCGTTTTGTGTTTCAGGCATGTGTGTCTTTTGCTTAATTTATGGTCCTGCTGTTTTAGGGCATTTTAGATTAGTCTGTACTGGGGATATCTCATTCCATGTCTCACTGTGTGGGGCTCATTAAAGCTGTGAACCAGCCGCTGTTGCCCTCTCATTGGCCTAAGACGCAATAACCTCCAATCAGTCGATTTGGAGCTATTTCAGAATGCAGGTACATTAAACGGGCTTTGCATCAAGTTAATACACAGAGTCTGTTTGCCAACGCTGGCACGATAGTGTGATTCATCTCTGATGGCTTTTAGAAAACACCATAAAATATATTCTGGTAATGACTCAGATATCGTCAAGAGAGTGGGCTGATGGTGTGGTTAAATGCATGAATGCTTGCTTGTATTATTTTCAGTATGTGTTGGATCTATGGTGGCAATTATGCTTTCATTTCCACTCAACTGCACTGTGTGTGGTACTAAGTGTCAACCAAGTCATTAAGTTGGAGTTTGGACTAAGGAGTAGCTGCGTATTATGTGTTTGTTTGTGATTGTTTTTGTTCTAAGGTTTATGGTCTGTATTACAAAAAGACAGTTAGGTCACACTGAGAGTGTGTGTGTTTGAACTGCGCTTGAGAGGATCAGTTTCAGACTTTCTTTGTGAGGACATGTTAGTTATAATGCAAAAAAGAAGAAGCTGTTTCCAGGTTTACCATAACAATGTGTTTTTATTAAGACTGTAAATGATCTTTATTAGTTATTAGAAAATCAGCACTCATTAGTATTAAAATAAACATAAATATGTCTGTATATATAAGCGTGTACGTATTGTATGCTCATGTCCTAATGCACACTTCAACAAGCTGATGTCTTTGTGCTTGAGTAGGTGACTGTATGTGTATACTTCTAGCATATTGTGTTTGTGCAAAAGTGCTGTTTTTATGCCATTTTTGTGTACATGAACATCAGTGTTTTGTGCTTAAATGCATGTGTCTTTATGTCTATGCGTATGCTTGTGTGTGTGTGCATTGTGTTGTGTTCGTTGAGCTCCTTGGAGGACGTGACCTGTGTGGGTAAGGACAGTGTTAGGGGAGGCAAATTGGGAGGGGGCCAGCATTCTCATTAGCAGGGCAGATGTGAGGTCGCTCTGACCAGATTGCAAGCCACTTCCTTAAAAAAACAGTTCACCAATGGCCTGGCGTGAGACTTACAGAGGGGGAGCTGGGGCATGGAAATGTCCTGTGTTCCTGACATATTGTGAGTAGCCACCAGACAGGGGAAGGCCAGCAGTCTTAACCCACCTCAGAGGCCACTGAGCTTTCCCCCCGCTTCCCTCCCGCCTCTTCACAACAACATCCTTGTACAAGAACTATGGTCAAAAATAACACAAGAGGAAAACTGCAATGAGGTGCTACTTCATCCCTCCTGGACCCCTCCTGGGACGATTAAACTGAAAGAGAAAAAGGCAGAGGGAGAGGGAGGGAGCGAAGGTGGGCAAAGGAGAGAAAAAAGGACAGGCATGGAACCAATTTCACTACAATTTTCATCCCTTTAGAGATGCTTGTTCATGAAAGACCATAAGAACAACAGATTAGGTAATTACATACTGAAGGCCAACCTATAATCTTTTGGGGGTTTTTTTCTTCCAAAGTCAAGATGGCTGCCAGTTTGAAGAGCATGCGAGGTGAGATTTTGATGAGGGACTGTAACTGGCTTTCAATGAAATATGAAATACATGCGCTGCACTTTTTAAAGTAATTAATTAATTATGTTTTGCACCATCTGTTCTTTAATATTACATTCATAAAAGAGGGAATATTTACCCTGCATGTTAGAATTTAATGTGTTAGATTTAAGGCAATGTAATGACCAATAATTAAATACAACAGCAATGAGTCATTCTGAAGTGGCCCAGGGCAGAGGAAAAATGTCTTTTTGTCTGTGCATTATAAGCACTCACTCAAACAGTAGGGGAGAGGATTGCTTAACAGTGTAACAGCACTAATAGCTGTGTGTGCATGTGTGTGTGTGCATTGTACGCAATGTGTGAGACACCAGCTAGGATAAGGTAGACAGGTCAAACTGTCAAGCATGGAGCAAGTGCATGGAAAAGAGGGGTCAAGGGCGAATAATTCGCTCGGCCGCTCTTTTTGAGATGACAAACACGTGCTCCTGCCAGAAGGGAACCATTAAAAATAATTTACACAAGCTTTATGTTGGCTGAGTTCTTTTTGATGCAGTGTTTCCCCTGGCAATTATGGCTGTGGCGCAGCTCCAGCCATATGGCCAGCCGGGCAGTGGGCCGTGAGGCTCAGCAATACCTGGGTGGTTAATTAAGAGCTGTTGCCAGGGCCATAGGAGGGCAGTCTCAGATCTTCCACACCCCGGACCACCACTGCCACTATCTCTGCTAACGCTCTAACTTCTTCCTACAGCAGACCCTCCACTGTGACCTACTGTTGTCTCTACTAGCTCACAAGCAACAGCCACTAGGGACGGGGAGAGGCCACCGGTAATTATTTGAGATAACATCCCCTGAGTTGAGGTGGGATATGTGAGCGAGAAGAAAAACTATGTGCAGCACTGTGCCTGGTTTTTTTTTTCAGTTTCTGGATGTGTTTGCATATACTCCAGAGCATAAAGGTCAACATTTCCACCTTCCTTCTTGAGTGAGCATAATGCTTCTTTCGAATGGAGGACAGTGTAGCCATATCTTATATAAATACCTTATTGTGCATTCAGACATTTACTGTACTCTGCTCTCAGTCACCAGACTAAATTGAATAAACTATTCTTGCTTGCCAGGGAGCACTTGCCTCCCTTTGATTTGCATGTGCAGAATATTTTTCTTTGCATACAAACAAGCAAAAATGAATATAAAACTTTAAGGCTTTAAAAAAAGAAATGTATTGTCGTGCAATAAATTATTACGCTGCACGTTTTTGCATAGCCAAGAAATGCAGCCATGGCAAGGAGAATTATTATAGCTCGGACAACATTACACTTTCTATGTAGAACATCAAAGTCATATTAAACATATATCATTCTACACTACATGAATTTATCATTGCCATGTTATCAAAATAAGCACAAAAATCAGGTAACAACCTGATTTAAACCAAACCTTTTGCAAAACTTGAAATGATATTTTACATGTTTCAACAACATCTTCCTTTAATGACATTATTGTGTTGCTGGGGTTACTGTTGTTATAACATATAGCTTTGACCTTGGCTACATTTTTCACAAACCCTCTGTCTAAACATATTGATATTCATAAAAGCACTATTACTCTATCAATCTGCTAGACAGAGATCTAATACAGTATAATGAAGCAATAATGAGGAATTTTCTCTTGTTAAAATGTCATTTATGTAATGAATAAAAGATGATGGGTTCAGCTGTCTCTGCTTTGTTCTCAATCAGTCTTTTTTTTCTCTGGCCTGTACACTAACAATGGCGTCATTGGCAGACATTGTCCTGATAATCAGCCAAAATTGCTTCATGTTTCCACCGTATAAACAATCATTAGGATGTTGTTTTGTTCATTCGCTTTGCCTCAGCCTTTCATTTGCGAACAGTGGCTGCAACGAAAACACTGACAGCTTCTAATCTACATCTGTGATAGTTCAGAATGTCCTGATTGTGACAGCATAGCAAGGCAAATACATTTGTGACTGTGTCTGTGTGCACGTGCGTCTGTACCTGGCTATAAATGTGTGTGTATGTGTGTCAGGAACCCCCTGCTGACATTCCACCTCATCTCCATATTCCTTTATGGGAAATGTAAATGGATACATGATTATCTTAACATGGGCTCAAGCAGGAAATGGGATCGCACCCTTCACTGTGACTAAAGAAAAGAGGGAATGTTATGGTACACATTATAAATGATATATGCGTATAGAGTATGGCATCTTTTCCTTGATAAACTCTCCTGTGTGTTTTATGTGCTCCCTTTTCAACAGAGGCTCAGCAAGGTCCCAACGGTACAGTGTTTTCTCCCTGTACCTTTCTAAACAATAAACAGCATTATCTGTCTCCTGCACTGTGTTCAGTTTTCAGCCATTTACACTGATGTGGTATCTTATGTTAATAAATCCCAAGCAGTGAAAGAACGGCGATATACTTGATGCTGGATAATTGGTCATTTTGGTTGCAGGCTCCCCTGCTTCACATTATAGTGATAATGAAGGCCTGCTGAATATGGTGATCAGTGTGTGTCGGATATGTGCATCTGTCATCTGCATGCATGCATCTGTGTGTGTGTGTGTTGTAGCAGTGTCTCCTGAGTCAGGGATTATTGCTGATAGATTATTTCTTCAGCCCCCTCGTTATCACTGGATCAAACAGACTTGTGACCTGCACTTCATCAGTCTATTCATCCTGCTCTTAAACTGAGCTCTGGAGACTTGCAGAGAAGGCTGCTGGAACTGAATATATAGTGCTGGGTTTATACCAGGGGGCCATAATACTGCTGTACTGGGACCTTTTTGCATAATTATAAACCTTTACTTGCACTCTATGTGGTATATCTTTACCGGCATTATGAATTTTGTTTCACACTAGAGAAAATCCTCATTTGGGAGTGGGGCATGTTGTAATATGAAACCGCTTCTCATTCATCTGTATCATTCTGTTTGCAGTAAGGGGGAAACAGTGGACATTTTAAAAGAGACAGCTCTTTAAAATGTTATTTTTATCTTTTTCATACTGCTCTGGCCTCTGCTGTCCGGACTCATGTTCTAGTCACTGTTATTATGTGATATTGTCGTCACCTGTCCTCATTACTAGTTGAAGGACAGGCCCTTTGATGCTCATTAGTGAATGTCCCTGTGTCAGCACTACTTGAGAGGTGGTGGGAGCTGCAGCTATGAGAGACTGTGATGTCAGCCACCATGTGTATACCATGACAGTGGTGACACCCAGCCAGTCCTGCTTTTGTCAAGGACCCCTAACGAGGTCATCACTGTCCCTGAGACAGAGGTCACCCTTACATTTGACCCCCATCCCTCCCCATGCTGTAATGTCAACAGCTCCACCCGTCACCTACCGTGCAGTGTCCCTACGCTGCTCCCTCACTGGCTGGTGTCATGCCGAGCTGTCACACCAGTGGGCAGCGTGTGTGGAAATCAAGGTGGGCTGACGTCTTTTAATGAGACAGACGTAGAGCCCCGCTAATGTCCCCGCCTTCGTTAGGCAGGACCCAGCTGTAGCCTGTCAGCCTCCTTGTTAAGCTCAGCCGTGGTGGGATGGCCAGGCAGGGCAACGCGGCTGTCTGTCTGTCTGTCTGTCAGTTGCTCATATTATCTCCTCTCCTCTCCCCTTGGTGGACCTTAGTCTCCTGGGTGGAAAGCAAGCTCTGTCTGCCTTATGGCATTGTACTGCATGTCAGGGCTGTACTTTCTATTGCTTTCCCTGGATCCTGGGAGGTGGTTGCCTAATGATTTGCCAACAGAGCTTTGGGGCGCTCCACGGCATTTTGTTTCCTGATTAGAATGCAGCGGCGGCCTTTGTCAACAGGGATGTCAGCCGCTGTAAGGACAAAGCATTGTTACCCAGAGCATAATTAAATCTGTTTCCTGTGAATCTGCCACCTGTGTTGACCAGGCAGTCAGGGATTCAGGAGATTTTTTTTGCCACCCACTCTGTGTTTTCTGTTTATTCTCTCCCTCCTCCCATCTCTGTGTTTGAGAGTCAAAGGGGGATAATGCACCATAGTAAACACAAATTAGAAAATAATTCACAGACTTATATTTATGCAAAGCAATTTTTCTTAACTTGTAAATTTCGATGTTATTTTTTGAAGTTTACAGGCATGAATGTATGGCATGGGTGCACCTTCAGACTTATTTTAGATTTTTTTGCATTCATTGTAACCCTCTTATGAAAGACTACAGTTATCTGTCTCATCAGATACACAGTGACATGTGAGAGCTAGCTAACCAGACCATTAAAAGCAACAGCAGTCCCTGGGAAATGGACTGGTCAAAAATTAATTGGCCCCACGGCTGTTTGAAAGAGTAGAGAAAACAACTCCATGGAGTATACCAGGATTTCCCACATAAAATATGTCAATTTTCCTCGCTCATGCCAGTCGAGCATTAATGACCCCATGGTGCTATAGAGTGGTGTGACAACACAAATGACACTACACTGTGTGCTAATGACATGGGATGTAGTCACTGGGTAAACATGGCAATTAAACAACAGTCTCAGACTGACTAGGGCACACACAGAACCTTCACAGACCCTATTGTGTCTTTGTCTTAGCGTGCTCTCTTTTTCTCTGTTTCTGTCTCTCTCTCTCTGCAAGACATTTGCATGCTTGAGGCATAATTGGCTGGTCTCATGGTGGCAGTGGCAGTATTCCTAGAACGAGGACATCTCAATGCACCTCACACGTCCTCACTGTCACAAGGCTCGCTGCTGAAAGCCTTCCTGACACAAACACAGCAACACAGAATGCTCCCACAATGGCAGCCATGTCTGCTCCCACTCAAGCTACACCCTGTGACAAGAAGGAGCTGAACTAAGCACATTTCTCTTCCCCCTTGCAGTTTCCAAAGTTCTGGATTACCGTCAGCATGCAGGAGCTCTGCTGGAGAAGTTTTTTGCTCTCTGAGAAGGCTGTGTGAGAGTTAGGAGGCTGACAGTTGTAGCAGTTTGCTGGAGAAAACTCATGTTGAGTTTGGATATGTAGGCACATTTGAACATGCGGCAACTTATAAGTGGCACATTTATATGCATACCGGAGTGAATCCTGAACTCTTGTCAGGTGGAATGTTTTGCAGAAATGAGTTACATGTATGTTAAATAAAGATTCTTATAAAATACGGCCAGCTCATTACTTCCACTGCCCTCAGTTTTAATGTTCATCAGTTATAACAAATATAATATAATACTACATAGTTAAATAAATCACTGACCGCCTAACATATATGTGTGGCTGCCCACAGGTGACATAGCAGAGTGCTAGAGTGGCCTGCATTCACCCCATTCAATTGATAGAGTACCCCTGCCAGAGCCTTATTTCATTCACCCGTGGAACAATTAGCAATGCTGAGCAGTTTTGCAATTAACAGGCACATAACTGTCACATGCCCCAATTTTAAATCAGCAGGACTAATATCTGTTTTAGAGCAAAGTTTAATTACAAAGTAAAGCATTTTCGGTTTTGCAATTACCATTTTAAAATTACATTATTATTACCTTCTTTTTTTTAAATACTACAACTTCTTCAGCCATGTCATTTCCTGATGGCAAGATATGCCTTTTGGCAGGTGTAGGTGTAACACCTATATGGATAAATGAAACTAAATCTGATAAGAATGCATTCTAAGCTTGGCTTGCCCCAAGTGGTGTTAGAGAAATAAAGTTTTTAGGTGACTGAATGAATGACTGCCAGTGCCAGTGGAATATCATTCACTTCAGGCATGACATTCTCCATCAAACCACAGCATACTCTTGTGAACAAACAGTCTGTCTAAAACTCTAAATGGGCTCAGTCAGAATGGATGCTAGAGCCCAGTCAAGGCTTAAATCATCTCTCTGTTGAGCTCAAAAGAGAAGCGTTGAAGCCAGAAAATAGAAGAGCCGGGCTGATGGAATCTGGCGCAAACACATTCCCACCTTTCCAATCTTATTTTCGTCTCTTGCCTTCTGCCTGGTTCCCTTGCAGGGGCTTAGTGTACTTTTTGTGTCCCAGTGCGTACAAAGTCTATCAGAATGCATTTGTTTCAGGGAGCCCCCATTCACTTTCAAAGGGTTAAACAGACCATTCACCGGCCTGTCAACATTCCCTGGCCCGCCTCACGGAAAAGTCTGCTCGAGTTTTGTTCCTGATCAACACTTGTCTCCTCAGTCCGTTGTTGCTCGCTTCTTGTAATATCCATGACAATCGTGTTGGGCTTTTCAGGGGGCTCTGTAGCACCCATTCTGTGGGGCCACTTTCAGGCCATAAAGAGCTTTATTTGTGTGGATTTGAAAGAGTCATGTGAAGTGCCCTCAGGCTGGAATCCTCTTCAGCGGGTCACCAGTGTCTCAATGGGCTTCACACTCACAGGCAGCCATCAGTACTGCCCTCACGTTCTTATGAAACAACATCAACGCCACTGCTGCAAGAGTTCTGAAAGTCCTCTGAAAGGTGCACTACAGGCAGGGGGCTGGGAGTGATAAAGAACGGGAGACAAACAGGGAGGGCCATAACAGCCCACAGTAGGAAGGGTAAAGAGTAAAAGTAATGGAAAGGAACATTTTTGGTTGGATTAGAATGATGAGCACTGTACTTTAAGCTCTTGACTAGCCTGGATGTCTAAACTCATCAACAGCAGAACTCCTTCTGACCTCAAACCTGTCTCTCTAACCCACCTAAAGCGTGTGGACACGGACAAACCACACAGCAGCCAAAGACACTAAAGGCCGGGGCGTGGGAAGTAAAAGAGGTCCAACGGCGTATCTATTTTCATGAACCATATGGAAATTCTGTTGTGTGCGCAGTGGATGTGTTAGTGATGACCCCGACGACAGTGTGTGTATGCTGAATGGTAAACAGTGTGGAGAGGGGTGTCACCCTGACCCCAGCATATGGGTCTCCATTCTGAAGAAGGGTTTTCACGAACACAGCCATGCTGCCAGGCGGGCCCTTGGGACTTTGATTTGTTAATGAATTGCTCTATTGACTTGCATCTTTGGTTGCATCATTAGAAGACACCAACAACACTCCCTGTTTTCTTTTTTCCCCTTCTTTTCATTCCACCCTGATCCTGTGCTCAGAGAGGAAGATGTGGGCAGAAAGAGGGGGGCATTACAGCATGCTATTGTATGTTTGACTTAAATCTTCAGGCTTGTCATCTGTTTTCCCCCTCTTCTGTGGCTTCCATTCTTTAGCCCAGCTAATTTGTATTGTGCCAATTTAAGACAACTCTCCAGTGCTCAGTGATGCAAAAGAACAAACCTAATGTCCCACTCCCCTGCCTCCCTTTCCCCCCCCACCCCACCCCAAGCACACCACTATTTCAGGCAGGCCAAGGCCCAGAACCAGTCTCCTCTAAATCTATTTCCCAGTCCCTCCCTAGCCCTCATTACCATGTGGAGACAATAATGGTTTTGTCAAGACGATACCTGCTTTACAAGTAGCAGATTATTGTGTCCCGCCAGTGTTAACACAACGAGTACAAGCCCTCTGTCTGTGGCCATTCCACCGGCTGTCAGCACTCATCCATAATGGCAGTGTCACAGCATAACACATAGCACACAAAGACGTGTGACCCTCCAGCTCCATGCACAAAGACACACAGCTTCTATAAGAGTTGCACAACATATGGCTACAGCTTTATGGCCCACGGTTCGGCCGCAACCCACCACTGAGCCAAAAACATCTTAGCCCTTTGTCCAGAAAATGTGTTGCCCCTAGCTGCTAGGCCACACAGTGCCATGGTTTATACCCCCGGTTACACTACGTTTTACCAGAAGTGCCATCTGTATGCCAAATGGGCCACTCTGTCTTTGAGTTTTGGTTCAGTAAGTGTGAATTTTACACCCTTAAGAATGTATTAAAGACAGCAGGGATCTAGTATATTTGTGCATGTCTGCATGCTTTTTTCCCCTGTTTATGTAAATGTACTTGTCTTTACTAGTCTATAATAGAAATAAAAATGTAATATTAAATATAAACAGCAGCTTTTATATTCCCGCTTTGTGGATCACCATCACCCACAGAAACAAAAGCGAATAAAGACAAAGAAAACTATCCCGTATCTAATCTTTTTGAACTTCCAACAACATGGAAAGCCAGGGATAATTTAAAGAATGTTTCATTCCTAAACCAACACAAAGAATGCGAATGTATGTTTTACTGAAGCAAATGGCTTTTATCAAGTCACTGTGTAAAGACTCTATTAACAATGCCTGTGCTTACAATGTCCTACAACAACACAAGAGGAAGTGAAACAGACTTTGGCAGGCTTTTATCATTACAGTTGACATTAGGAATCATCACAGACATGGTGATACTGATTTTTTTTATCTGTAAAGGAAACTGCTGATAATTTTAGGCAGAAAACCCAGTGATGTTTGTTCTGTGTATGTCAGTATATTTCCTTTATTTGTAATTATATCATTGTTAAAACTTGCTGTCCATTTGAATGCTGTACAGGATAAACTGGGTACACATTAAAATACACCCTTATGTTCTGAGAATAGTACAAATTATTTCCTGCCTGATTGATGTGCGCCTCTGTTGGAACAGTATGTGTCAGCAGCAACATGTGAACGCTGGCTGGCTGAGGGAACTTCCTGTGACTGTATATGTGAGGAGGCTGTGGGTCAGCTGGAGCAGCTTCCTGTCCACTACAGAGTGGTGGATGCCTGCTGTGTTGGTACATCATGGCAGGCCAGGTCTATTGTCTGGAAAGAGGATGTGATTTGGTGTTGTCTGGGCTTTGGACCAGAACATAGAGCATATGACGCACAAAAACTGTCACAGGCTAGACCCATAGACCCATGGAGTCAGGGTGGAGCTCTTGATGTTGGGATGTTGAGGAAGTAGAAGTTAAAGAGATTTTGGGAAATTTTGAATGTTACTGAGAACACATCTTTATATCTGATTAGAATTTTTAGTAACATATTACAATATAAACATAAACCAGATTATTATGTTATGAGAAATTTAATTTAGTACAGTTGGCACCTTTTAAACATTTTTTTCTTTAAATGAAGGCAAACACTAGAAAAAATAATATTGTCAGATGATAAACTATAAAAACCTAAAATTCCACACAGACACAAACTAGATTTTTAGATTTTTTTTTTTTTGGACTTTTCCTTTTCAGTTGTCATTGCCCCATCCACAAGTCTGCAAGTTTCCAAATGACAAACATTTCCCTATCAAATGGTGAGTGTAAGGTACCATATGGATGTCTACATATGAGCCTGAAACTTTTTTTTGCTTATGTGGACATAAACTACGCATGTGCCTGTTAAGTGAAAAATTAAGTGTAAAATTTCTCCCACCTTCAGTTATTTTCTATTCCATTTTCTTTGTTATCACAGTCCTGCAACAGACACAAGACCATCCCTGTACATTTGACAAAAGTCACATGGCATTTTACATACTGAAGGACTGACATAAAAATTAAAAAAAAATAAAAAACAAGTAATAACAGTATTAGGTTGCCAAGTGCCCTGGATTCAAAATCTTCACTTGCAGCTTGTTTGATTACGTTAGTCTAGGAAGGACAGGACAAGATGTTGTAATTTAAATTTTCATCATATCAAAAACAGTCAAACAATGAAAGTACTGCTAATATGCTGCCAGCTGTCAATCAAAAGTAAAGCTATTTTTTGTTACCTCTGAAAGTGACAACTTGGTGATGTATTGCTTTCAAATTGAGTTTTCAACAACAGGAGTTGGCCTATTTTTTTAAACTGTACACATGTTTGCATTGGAAGTTTTTTTTAATGCCATGTAAGTATGGCATTACCACAACTATTTGTAAAACACTTTATTGCAGTGGGGGAAAAACACCATAGTCCACATACAGTAGGAACTGTTCATGTTTCTACTGTATATATTAATAAATACTGACAGCAAAAGCCAGACAATATTTATCCACACAATACAATATTACGTGTAGTGAAAACATTTACCAAACACACAGAACAATTAGCCGTGGATCGTGATATGGAAAGACAGAACTAAGCTACCCAACGGGGCCAGTCACTTCAAGAGGTGTATTAGAAACAGTTGGGTTTCATTTTGTGTGCTGCTGCGCTTGGAGGAATCTCAATATTTATCCAGTTTGTCTGGCCGTGGCACCTGCTGAGGGAGACATTAGTCATTTGTAAGTATTAACATGGGCATCCCCTCCTTCCCTCATCTTTCCTGTCTCTCCCTGTTCTTGTCTTCCTCCCCCCTCTGCACTCTCACTCCCTCCCTCTGTGAGTACACTGTCAGTCATGTTGTAGCCTTTTAAATGTCATCCACTTACTGCGGAGAGCAGTCGCCCCACTTGACAGTTTTATTGGGAGACGTTGTGATGACGGTGATGAGAGAGAGCGAGCGAGCGAGAGAGAGAAAGAGAGAGAGAGAGAGAGAGAGGTAAAACTGAGAAGAGGCATCACTAAGTCAAATCAAATTAGAATAATCAGAGTGATGTGATTAATAGGAGTGCCATTGTGGGGTAATCATGCACAGCGATCATCACTGCGGTGGACTTCAAATTAGCGTGCCCTGCAGTGAGGCTTTGATCTGGCAAGCATCAAATAAAGCTGGGCGTCAGGCTGTCACTTACTTAAAGTACACCTTCGCCTTGACGTCTTTTCGCCACACTAAAAATAGAGATGGAAGACAAAACGTGACAAAAGGCAGAGGTACAATCGACAAATGATCACGACTGCTCTTTGTGGCTCCTGCTACTGTGAGCCACTCACAAAGATCTACATGTCAGTTTCATAAGGTGGACTCATAATCCGACACACAGAGGTAAGAAAAAAAAGAGACAACGTTTTGAGTGTTAGAAAGGAAGACATCAAAGTAGCATTAGCCCTAGTGACTTTTTCTCAGGTGTACATCTGTCAAGCCCAGTTGTGGCTGAAATACTGCTGTGGAAATCACCAAGGAATTGTTTATGCAGTCTCTTCTTTTATCCAAATCATGTGGTTTAAATTAGGAACATATACAATTTCTCCACACTTTTTTAATGGGGCTCTTCGTTTTAACGTAAGCTAATAGGTGCTAATAGGGAATAGACTGATTCTGCATATCAGTATTTCTACTGAAAATATAAGTGCAAATAGCCAAAGATGGTCTTATCCTTATGTCAGCGAAAAAAATACTTTGAACCAGTGAGTCAAAGAAAACGAGACATTTAGGATGTGTCATGGAACATGTAGCTGAGTTTTTGAAAGCTCAAGTGTCATGGAGACTGTACTTGGTCTCTGTAACATAGTGCTTGCCCCTACCCCCACTACAGGAATACTGACATTTTCATTAAAAGGTCACCAATCTTTTCATGTATTCACCTCAGCTTTTAATGTGAGTAGAAAGGTGAGCAAGAGAATGAAAAGAAGAAAAGGGAGAGAGAGGAACAGATGAAAAAGACACCAGATTTAGACGTGGCCAGAAGAGAAGCAGGACTCTGAGAGATACAAGATCAAAAAGAGAAAAAAAATACCGACTCGATCAGCTCTCAGACCAAGGTCAAAGCTATGAAGTACATTTCCCGAGCTCTTATCTTATACAGATACATAGCTTTGAATAGCTACATAGGAGAATAGTCTTTTAGGTGACACCCCTAAAAGCTCGCCTTGCACTATGTAGTGTGGATAATGCCCAACTGTCTTTACTGTTGCTCAGATTAGATTGTATTGAATTAAAAATTAAATAAAAAGAGATGTATCCAAAGTTGCTTAACAGTGTTGTTTACTTCAAGGTTGTTTCAAATACTCCCTATAAGAGAACACACTCAAACAAACATTTAAATGGTAAGCCAAGGATCCATAAGACTGTGCACTTTAATCAGCATTTATATGTAAAATAATGCGGCATTAGTATGTGAGGATATCCTTTACAGAGCTACTACTTTGAAATGAATGCCAAAATAAAAGGAGGCCTTTTAGTTCTCTAATTTACTATGTCGACTGCATGAAGTTAAAAGATGCCCCCATTTAGCTGTTTAAATGAGGATGTAGAAATTTTCCTCTGAAAATGGATTAAAATAATTTGGCGAGAATAATCATTTAAATAGCAATAAGGACCCAGAGTGTATCTATTGAGCATAAAATAATTTCAAGTATAAATTAAATAGCTTATTACTGCCTTTCATTTCCTTCAGGGAATCCTCTGCACTCCTTTTTCTCAACCCCCTTGGTAAATGGGGTAATTTTCTTTGGAAGCTGGTGGAATAAGCACCAAGCGGCCGCATGTTCAGCAGGGAAAGTACATGAAAGTCTTCTGTTTTACACAGTGGATCTCATTCTCCATGCTGTCCATATTTCTGTCTGTCTATCTTGAGAATAGTGTTAAAGCTCTTTAGTCTAACAGTGTTAGAAGAGTAAAAGAGGCCTCATAACTATGGCTCAGTATGATTCTCAGGAATAAATCCAAGACTAATCTTTTATGCTTTACCTGTCAAAAATCCTTCACTCACTATGCGCTTGCATTCCTTTACACACTGTTAATATGTCAGAGAATTGCTGAGATAGGTTAATTTCATCACCTGCCAGCTGATATACACCCAGAAATGAAGTTGTGCAATGGACTTGCCTGGGAATATTTCAATGCTGGAATGCAGTGTTCGGTGGCTGAAGAGAGTGCAGTAGGGGGTAAACAGACCCTTGCTCTGTGACGTCAGTGTGGTGGCATGGCAGAAAGTTAAGGGCCCGTTTGGCCCTGACAGCTGCGTTTGCCCACAGTAATGCACCCTGCCGGCCGGGGCCAAGGCCTCTCTCCTGCTGTCAGCACACCGATCGGCTTTCATGGATCATCTCTTATCTGCCGAATCTGTCATTGCAGAGAAGGGTTCCTTTTGGGGGGCTTTAAACCATGCTGCCATGGTTCACAGGCTCCAAGCCCCTTTATGGATACTTTGCTCTCTCTCTTTCTGTCTCGCTATCTATTCTGATCCATGTTTCACTCTCTTTCTTCTCTTTCTTGACTCAGTCTTGCTCAAAGATGCACACCCTCTCTGTCATTCCATTTTTGTCTCTGCCGTTTGTTTACAAGTGAGAGCTAACCTGAGAGGCAGGGTATTGAGGTTTCGGGGGGGTGGGGGGGATAGTTGCGGCAATGCCGAGCGAGGGAGGCGTCTGGGAGGGAAGAGGCTTTTGTTTGTTTGGACAGATGCACAGACCCATCTCTGAACTTCTGTCAGTGATCAAAGGAGCCGATGATGTAGAACAGATTCATGGGCCATGTCTTATCAGCCCTTGCTCCGGCCCTCATCCATCATTCTGAGCCTTCGTCTGTCTCATTCTGATGACGGCACCCTAAACAAGGTGCATTAATCACTGCCGCTCCCTTCTTTGGCCAGGTGGCCTTATGCCCTCCAGACATCCGAACCAAGTCCTAAGGGTGTACACACCACTAACCCTAAGCCCCTCCAGGATAGCTTTGCCCACCTGCTTCTGGTGTTTTTTCACCAGGTCACAAAACTTTCCCTTGAATTAAATGGGTTAATAAGACAAATATGGCAAATGCAAGAATTACTTATACATATATATAAAGCTGATACAACAGTGAACATACACTATTTGAGGTATAATAAAATAAAATTGTTCAGAAATGTGCACGTGTCAAATGAAGAATGCGTTTGGTTGCCTTATGGTTTTAATATCCTTCAGAACATGTGTCCTTTTGCTGTGGTTGCTTTCAGTCACCGGCATTCCCTATTATTGATTTCAAATGGAAAGTGAGTCATTGGGTTCGTAGACGATCAAGGGGAAAACGGCTTAAGTGGTTCCTTTGTGTCAGCAGGTTAAGCAAAACGTTTCACACAGGCTTTTACAGCTACAGATAGTGCTTTTGTGCCTTAGAAAGACTCAACTTAAAACAAATGCCAAATGTGACACCAAAGGGTAATGGCTACCCACAAAATGAGGTGTTTCTAAGGAAAGCCTTGTTTTGTCAAACCAGAATATATTCTCCTTCAAAAGTTTCAAACGTAAAATACCTCCCCCAAAAATAACTTTTTTTAGAGTCTCTGTGTTAATATTAAATGATATGTTTAGTTTATAAACAATATTAACCAGAAACACATGAGCGACAAAGAGTATTTTGGAAATACTGGTAATAGTGAATAAAATTACTTATCTGAGACATTGTTAAACCTTGGGGTAAAATACATAGATAGCTAATTCCAAGTGCAAAGTATAATACAGTTAACAGGGTATATAGAAAACAATATTTAAAAAAATGAATAAATAAAACAACTTTAGGAAATGGATGCTGCCTTTAAATGTGACCCTGCTAACTTTGATTTTTGGGAAGTTTGCCCTTAATATAAGTTAGTAACACTAAATACCCATTATATTGCTGGCCATGCTGGGTTCTGATAGACGGTTATAGCAGTCTGGGAATGAGGTCATGAGGTCATGAGGTCAAGTGCCAAAGTGTCAAGGAATACAGTCAAATGATGGAGCACGTGTTGGTGAACAGTCTAGCAGATGCAGAGAAGAAATGCCAGGCACACAGAGTCAAAGTCATTTTTAAGGTGAAATCTTAAGCAAACAGATGTTGTCAGGGGGAGTACAAGTTCATCCCAAGGTGAGGAGAAATAAAAAAAAAAAAACTTAAGTAATTTCTGACATTCAGACAAGTAATGAAACAGGTACACACCTACAAGAAAACTCAATAATTCTCTCATATTCCCCATTTATACCTATACAGTTGCATAACCTTGCTGTTGTCCTTGGCCTCTGAACTGTTAATAAGCCTATTTGTTAAAATGACACTGGCAGGCAGCATAAGCTTGGTTCCCCTATTCCTCAGAGTAGGAGTCAGTTATCCCGCCCTCAGCTCATCTGGTAGAGGTGAGGGGATATCACTCTGACTGCTGTGACAGCTCTACTTTAGCATATTCATGACGAGTAGAGTCTCATTTCACAGGTGTATTAAAATACCCCTAACCCCTTTCTCATAGGAAGCCTCGTCTCACACCGCAATGGCTAGATGCCATGCATGAAAATATGTAGAAATATAAGCATGCATCAGAGGCCGGGTCAAGAACCTAATTTCACAGTGACACCAGAGGTAATTTGGCTCTAGAAATGTTTGTCAATTCGCCATTCATTTGAGCAGGCACGGCATTGTGAGGCCCCCGATGTGAGTGCAAGGTGGCCAACCTGAACGCCTGTATTTATGGTGCACTTTTGTGAATACATTACGCCTGTCACAATGAAATAAGTGACATACTTACATGCTGCGAGGAGTAAGTCCAAAGGGGTGAGCACTGAGCGAGGGAGAGATAAGAGGAGAGGTAATTAGTACATTCATCTTTTTTATGATATCATTTTTCAGACATATATGATCACAATGTAAATTAGAAATAAGGAGGGACCTGCAGAAAATGGAATTCATTTGGAGCGGGTCAATCGCCCTACAATAGCGGTGCTGGGAGGCCAGGTGTAATTTACGGTGGCTCTTGGCCCTCTCTCTCTCCTGCCATACACCTGGCAGAGCCTGATACCCTGCTGCTCCCCACAGCTGCTGGGCCTTCTCTCCCACAGATAACACTCTTGTCTTCAAATGAGATTCATTTACTGCACAGGAAAAGAAGGAAAGGAAAAGGGAGACAAACCTGCCCTCCTTTCTTGCACCATCTTTCTGTCTCTCTCTCTCATGATTCAAGACTAAGCACTTACTGTAATGGCATTCTATGGATTATTGATTTTTGATTTGGTTTTTCTGCTCGGCAGATGCCCCCCATTTCAGCGGAGCCATTACCTCCGTAACGATTAGAAACAAAAAGTTAATTATGTAATTATAAAGCCAATAACAGCCTGCGCTGGTTTACCCTGCCTTAGTCGGTTTAAACATTATCTCTTGTGTGCACATCATAACAGGCGGAATGTGAGGAGAGGAGATTAACGCCTTGGAAAGCAGATGCGGAATTTAATTCTCCAGTCCATGGCTGCCTGGGAAACCATTAAGTAATCACAACATTCTCCCTCGATTAAATTCACGGCTGCCACTTTGCACACAAAGGGAAAGGGAAGAAGAGGTGCCTGCAAAGCTCTCCCATTTTTATTGACTGTAACGTCAGTCCCTGCCTGCAGGCACAGATGAATAAAACTGTTAAATAGGGTGCCTCAATCTGTCAGAAAATGAAAAGTTTGAGTGGGCAAAATAAAATCTAAGTAAAATAAAAAACGGAGGGGGCATGTTGCGATGTGTTCAGCCCGATAAAGCTCACTCAGAATGGGTGGAATAAATGGGGGCGCAAAAAGATGCACTTGATATTTCCCCATTATTTTTAGTCATTTTACTCTACCGCAAATGATTTTTGTCCCCAGCAGCTACAGATAAGGTTGGCGGTGAAAGGAAGTGGCTGAATTGGACTTGGTTTAAATGGATTAAAAGCACACAGAGGCCAACAAACATAGGCCTACTTTGTGCAAGCATGCATACACACATCTGTGCAGCTGAGACACGCATGTATTGACAACCTGGGATGCATACAGTAACTGTGACTAATTACTTATGGATGGGTAAGTGAGAAATTAATATGGCCTTGAAATTATATTTATTTGATGTTACGCAGTGAAGCTGGTTGAAACAGCCCTAGAGGGACATAGGTCAAAGGGGCAGTCTTCTTCTATAAATGAGCACTTAAGGGCAGAGAGAGGGTCCTGCTCTGATTAATTGGGTAATTCATTAGTTTGGTTAAGTCATTTAGTAAGATGGGTGAGATGGGGGCCTATAACCTGAGGGCTGTGCCGAGCACTAGCTGTAGACGAGGAGAAATACCATGGATAATGCAAGATAACAACATTAAATGAACTGTGAAAAAATACATATGGAGCCATGAGCCAGAGTGGCTGGGTTTCTCTGAAAATGATCAGCAAATGACAAAGACAACACATCAACACCTACATACACAAATGCCCTTTCATATTATATGAGTTTAAACATGCTGAGAATTAGAGCTCAGACAGCTATGGGTGTGCCGCCAGAGCCGGTATTGACACACATTAATCGTACGTGGCCGTTCAGGTATGTGTTAAAGACTTTGTTCCTGAATGGGTAGCTTGTATGTCAAAGGCCAATTCCTTATTCCATATTTAAATAAGCTTAGCTTCAAAGGGCATGCCATTATCTATTATGCTGAGGTTATAAGGCCTCTTGCATTGGACTAACAGCCTGATTGGTGAGCAGCCTGAATGTGTGTACATGTGTGTAAATATGACACTGTTTTTTTCATGGCTATATTTACACATGCTTCTTAAAGTACTTCCTTGAATGTCTGGTAGCTCCACTCAGAAATTTGACACACATTTACAGCCTATTGCAAGAATGCACACACACACACACATGCATAAACAAAGACACACACATAGACTGCACCTGCATACACTAAAATGTACCTAAGTTCTTTTCAGATGCATACAGAGCTCAGTGTGAGTGCCAGCCTGTTGCTATACTCCTCCACTCCTGTCCATCAGTTTCTTCCCAGGGGCCTTCAGCAGTACCCCAGGGACCTGGGGCCTGTGCTTCGTTTCCACTCAGTGCGATGCCAGGATCAGGTTTGGGAAAGGCAGCAGTTTTTTGTGTACAGTGGACAGCTGGTACATTCCAGATAACAGCTGAATCTAAAGCGAGTACAAAGGAGCAAGCACGGTCTTCCTATTTGTCCATCCTTGCCTATTGATGAGCTTCTCAATCGGACCCAACTGATTTGTTTTTACATGCATTCACACAATATGATAACAGCACTGGCAGAGAATAGCAAGCACTGTCTCTGATTCCTGTTTAGACCTGTTCGGCCTTTCAAGGCTTCTGTATTACACCAAATACTAAATGCACAAAATAGGATAATGGATTTTGACAAAGAGATTAAAATCCAACTGTGCTTGTCAGCAAATACCATTTATTCAGTATGTACAGGTACACACAGCTGCTAGTGCTATTTCCAGCTTCTTGTATTAGTTGCTTTTACACATTGAAATGCCAGTGCTCAAAAGCAAAGTTTAGTCATAAAATACATTTTTAGCAGTGTTGTTGTTGTTGTTGTTGTTTTTTAACTTTATAGATGATACATTTTCTACCTCTAAGCACCTCCTTAGTTCTTCCAGAAATCATTCAGCAAGGTTCAAACATCTTCACCTCAACCCTGCCTCTGTTGGCCTTCTGCTTCCCTGAAAACGCTGTTTCTATTGTTCCACATCACAGGAGTCTGTCCAGCTAAATCAAGGCATGGTGAGATTTTCTATCAAAACAAATGATTGATCAGCAAACGTGCAGTGTATACCAAATATAGAAAAATGCACTAAAGAGCATATTAATGTAGGGACATACACAAGCATGTACACTCACAATACATAACGCACACACACCAAGCATGCGACATCAAGAATTCACTTTCTCTAAAAAGCCAAATTCCTCTCTGAGTCCCTTTTGAACCAGGTCAAATCCCCCATCCACAACCCGAGGCAGAAAGGATGGGAAAACTAATGACTACAATAGAGTGTTTGCATTTTTCTTGAGTCCTGAAAAACACAAAGAACAAGGCCTGTGACAAGCTCCATTATTTGGTTGCTCTGCCAGTTAGCAGACAGCTCCTGCTGGAGAGATGAAAGTGGGGGGTGTGGGATAGAGAGGACAGAAGAATGGAGAGTGTGTGAGTGTGGGTGGGGGGTTATGTGTGTGGGGTGTCAAGAGGGCCACGGAGATGGCAGGTGATGAGGACGGTCCCGCCCTCGCTGCCATAACCCATGTCGCGTGGAGCTACGGACCCATCAGCACAAAGACAAATTATCGCAGGGGGAATTTCACGGACAGGAAGAATCTGTCACGTAGTGGAACCCTCCCTCCTAGGGACTTCACACAGCCATTATGAGCTTCTTTAAGGAGGGAAAATTCACTGAGAGGCCCACATCCAACACCCCTAATGCCAAGATGGATGGGGAAGAGGAGGTGTGGGTCATAAGTCAGAAGGGAGTCGTTTTGCTTTTACTTTTTATATTGTTTTATGTATACTCTTAAAACTTTATTTTTTTTTTAAGTTGCTGCCGTATTTTCTGAACATTCCAGAAGAACCATGATCAAAAATAATTAATGACATTACCAATCAATAAATAGATGCTATTTTTAAGTCAGTTTATAGAAGGTGCTTTACACATTTATTGAGTAAAGTATGTTTAACCTATGTCTTTACCTAAAATGTCAAAATATGACCTTTCTTTTTTTTACCTACAATTTTCTTTATAGACATTTTGGCTGCTTCTTAACAGCTGTTTGCATTTTTGCTGCTCATGTTTTCTTGAATGACCTCCCCCTCTAGCAGTGAGCATCAGGATGTCAGCCTTGTCACTGCTTCTGTTGCTGGCACACAGCCTCTCAAAACTTGGACTGTTCCCAGCAAGCACATGAAAAATCCTACAATAATAAATAATACCTCTCAAATGGGTATTATGTGTACTTAAGAGAGTTAGATTTATAAATTAAGGCTTTGTGTTTAATTGGCAACTCCCTGTGAGAGTTAACAGTGTGTTGAATGTGCACTTCATGGATAAACTTAGCATTAAGCCGCAAAATACACAGGCAACAGTTGTTGGGAAATGCAGGCAAACACATGATGTCAGGAATTGTAAAGAAAGGCTGTTACAACAGGAGTGCAGCTAGTGGTGATAAATGTCCTATTTATTTGGAATATTAAAGTGCTTACTGTAGGGCTTGTACTTTCACCCCAAATGGAAATGTGAGAACAAGGGCCCTTTTAACTTTAGCAAAAATGTCCACTCCTAAATCCAACATATAGATCATCACTAATCTCAGGTACAAAGTAACCGAAAGCTCCAAAGAAAACAAACATGAAAACCAAACATGTTCAAAGACGTTTCATCTAAAAAGTTTTTTTTTCTTTTTGTGAAGAACAAGAATGAGTTTATTGAAAAATGTTTTCATAAGAACATTTTACTGCAGCTTTCAACCACAACAATTTTCTTTTCACTCAAGTTACAAAACTAAATTTCATATGAATACATTTCACATTTTCATGTTCACTCAAACTAATAATCTCTCATTTTTTCTGTGAACTAATTCTACTCATTGAGGAAATAAATTGCAGGCACCATAAAGAGATACCACCCCTCTTCCTGTCTCACTGTGTCTGTATCATTCATGAGACCACAACATGTGTAATCATGCTCAATATTTTATTACAGGTTGTAATACAACAACTTATTCTCATTCAGAGTATACGCATGTATCCAAACATCTCACCCAATAATAGGAACAATGGGGCTTTAAGTTGTTCATGGAAAGAAGCCACATCTATTGTGTTCAAAGATATCATTCCAATTGAACCATTATGACATCGCCTTTTAAATTTGTCTTGGCCAACACAAAAGACCAGTGGCCCTTTAACAAATGTGAAGGGGATTATTCTATTTCTTCAACGTCAAACCCCACAGCCTTTCTCTTCTCTTTCACACAGGGGCATGAACTTGGATGGGCCCTGCTTTCCCTCCTGCTGAACACCACATTTTAAACACACAGTCACAATTGGCTGGATTAACCCACTCACTGTCCCCCCTTGTGCGGACCAATCCTATGGACTCAGCAACCCCTACCATGCTAGTAACCAGCAGAGATGCATGCTAACTGGATCATGTTCTATGAGAAGTAAAAAAGAAAAAAAAATGTCCCTAACTTTTCTCACGTCACTTTCTCTCACAGCCCCAAGTGTGGATGGGTATAGGCCTCACTTAAAAGAGACTCCTTTGAACTAGATTCATGGGCCATTTGCATAAGCAGATTTGGGTGAGGAGAATGGAGGGGTATTGCGGCTGGTCATTAATATGCCAGCTAATTCAGCACATTGTAAGCCCATTGATGCTTCACTAAAGGGCAGTTATCCCATTGCCATTGTTTAGGCCTGAACCAGTCTCAGCAGTTGTTACAAATTACAGACTTAATTGATTTAAAATCTGCCATAAACCACACAATGAGTGGAGATATGGCAATGCTCAGTGATAGAGCAATGCAGTGTGAGATTTTTTTAAACAGTAACGTTAACGTCTGTGTAATAAATAAATGGGCTCGCAAACAGCTGTCCCTGTGTCTGTGTGATAAACATCAAAAGCAGATGCTTTTCCTATCAGCCCAGAATCAACCACATAATAACATATTCAGACATTCATTTTCAAGACATTTGTAAAACGATGCCCATCAGTTGTGTCTTTGGCCATGGGTCTGAATTTAATCCAAATGCGTTCCAAAGATAACACAGGGCAAGCGATTAGTTTGGAACTGCTTTTGCTGTCATGACTCAGCCACGATAATGCGCACCCCACATTTTTACACTCAGCACCAATTAGTGGCTGCAACAAAGCCTGACCAAAAATAAACATTGCAGTATTGCATACTTGTTACTACAATAAGGCGTAATCCCTGGGATATGCTGAACAATATTAGCTTTTCAATTACTCCTCAGAGCCACTGAGCAACAGTCTATTGAAACAGAGAGCAACCCCCAATGCATACACGTTGTCCTCCACAGGCTACTCCAGAAAAGTACTTGAGCTGTGAGAGACTTACCATTTCACCATACACACTAGCAGCTCCTCAGTACTGATCATCTTCTGTGTATCTCCCTGATTATATGCCGTTTTTTCACTACTCCGTCTCTTATTTTCTATTCTAAATAGCAATATAGCAAAGTGCACAGACATTTTTTGCGATGTAGCAGGCTGGGTTAAGTGAGATAATCATGTGATGCAATAATATTTTGCAATGACTAAACACATTTGGGGGCAGTTCTGATCATTGGGGTGGTGTTGATGATTATGTAAATAAGAGAAATGGTGATTATAACGACAGTGATCATAAAAAAGAGATGGCCCACCTTTATCAAGTCCCTGACCCGCTCTTCAGGACTTGTCATTGTCAATGAGTCCTTCGAGGGGTTTGTATGCTGCGGGGGTCGCTGTGTATTCTTCCCTATTCTCTTCAATCTCCTGCCCCTGATAGGGCCACATCAAAGCTGGAGGAGCTGTGCTTTGTGGGGCCTTGGTCCCTTGACTCTCAACATGTGGTTTTGTGGCTCTGAACATCGGCACCTTTTAACCCATTCTGTCGAGATTAGGCATCTCCTTCAATTGGGCATTAGTGAAACTATAGTAACCAATAAGAAGCTTGTTGCTGAATGGAAACTATGTATCTTGTCACAGTGGAGCTGTCGGAACATCACGATCCCAGACAAGTTCCTCGGCAGGATTTTGGCTGCCTGGATGGGGGCCCCTTCTTTTCATGCTGACACCAAGTAAACTCGTTCTACACACAAAGACACACATGCACACACACACAGACCATTTTTTGCAGCCCAGACACTGTAATGGTAATTTATATTAAATGCAAAGAGGGGCAAAACACTGTTTTCCACAGGGCACAAGCATTCAATTATCTAGTTTTTTTTCTCCCGTCTTGTGTATGAGAGTGAGTGAGAAAACTGGACTAAAATGAACAACCAACAACAGTTTAAGAAAGGGGAGGGGAAAAATGCTTGTACACAATGACTAAGGGAGTAGGGCTTGGAAGCCTGGGAAATAAACAGGAACTAATGGAGTGGGTCTACGCTGCAGCCTTGGCTGGCACAACACTGGTCCTGGGGAGAGAGGAAGGGCAGGCTGAGGGCCAGGCAGTGTCGCTTGCCCCCAGCTTCATTAAGAGGTGCAAACAAAACTCTACAGTACTGTGGCCTAGAGCTCCATCAGTCAGATCCTGGCCATAGCCTGGGCTTAACATGAGCTAAAGACTCCAGACATCACACACTCATTAAGCCAGGCTCCTGGAGCAACTGTCACTGGCTAGCAGCTCTCCGGCAACTGCTCTCTCTCCAGATTCCTGTTGAGGAGAATCTTCACACATTCCCAGGTTGGCTCCCTCTGCTCCAGCACCAGTCAACAGCTTGGATTAGAGAGGTCACTATAGTCAAAACATTTATTCAACAGAAAAGGCTAGTTAGCCCGTTGCTCACTAAACTATATCTGCGCTAAGAAGCTAATTTTAAATTGCTTATCGCTTAGTAAAATTTCAGTTTACCAATGTGTACATGAAGCCCATGTTGCAAGCTGGACTTTGACTCTGTACAGCTTCGCTTTTGCCATCAAATATAAACATCATACCATTGACACTTGGCTAGTGCTTTTTGTCTCTCCGTTTTGTCGTACAGCCCCAGTTACAGTGTTCATTTGATGCTGCACAGTCAACACAAGTCTCACACTGGCTCAGGCAGAGCAGCGAGAATCAGCATGAGGGTGGATTGATTTTTGGCTGAGTGCGGACAGAGACAGTGGGCCTCCAGACAGAAGCTTGGCTGGACTCTGTTAAGACTGGAGCCTTCTGTGAGGTTGCCTGCCCCACCACATGGAGTGCTCCAACAGTGACCCTGCGCAAACTGGCAACTGCCAACCGTCTGCTTCCGTCTGCTTGGCATATTTGGCCATTTAGTGGGCGCTTGTGAAGATCAAATGGGTTAAGATCGCCCTTCTTAGTGAGCGGGGAAAAAAGAACATCAAAAAGGTGTAAATTTCACTTCCCCACTTTTGATTAAGTCAAGCATGAAAAGAAATGTAATACTCTCAAGTGGCAAGGGTTTACACTATTGATGCTGTTACTTCTGCTTCAGGAGGCCCAATCAGCCAACAGGGAGCTGAGTAAACTCGCCCTGAGTTTTAGAGGAGGCCAGATGGAGGGCTTTTGCTGTGCCTGAAAAGACAGCTTAAGAGCTCGCCTCCTCAATCCCACTCAATACTGACTGTGTGAAATCCTGGCCCTGGCTAACCCCCCAACCCACCCACCTTCTCCAAAGCTGGTGGCTACCACCATATGGGCTTGTTTAAAAACTCCCACAGGCTGGTACAAAGCACAACAACACAGTTTTCATATCAAGTACTCTCTCAAAGAGGCCCCCCCTCTGACTCCTTCCCTTTCGATTCCAAAGGCTGTCACGGGTTCTGCTCTGATTAATAGTTGGTGTTGGCCGTCTGTTTTGGCAGATCATTTTGTGCGATGATTAATATGAATTTGCCAGCTCAATCCAGATTTCATATGTTACTAAATAGGCTGCTGACTGACTGGATGTTTGCCTTTTCACCTCCAAAAACACTTCCCAATATTCAAGCGATATTAGTCGAGTGACCCTCAAGACTAACATTGCACCACCTTGCTTTGCTTTGTTGCAACATCCTCTCACAAAGCAAAAGTGAAGTAGAGCAGTGCCCCAGTAGTATGTGGTGGACAGCAGAAGGAATAGCTTTTGTAAAGACTTAATAGAATCTTTAACCGTTCCAACAATCCACTCCCATGGAGTTGCATTAAGTAGATATTGTAAAGGGACAATGACCTAAATAGCTCAACATCAACCTCATTAGGCATGCAGGCAGGGCCTGGACCATTTCATGGTGGAAGCTATTGTCAAGGCTCACCCCAGGTAAGCATTAAATTGCAAATGATACCCTGAAAGGCGGAGAGGAGAGGACAGAGTGGGAGAGAGGGTGAATATTGCAGACACAGAGAAAATGGTTCTCAGGACAACAGAGAATGAAAAGGCAGTTGGAGGAGCTGCTCTGACCGTAAAAAATCCAATACATCACAGCTTTTGGGGAGCAAATTCCACTCGTCTCCTAAGTGTCTTATTTGTAAGCAATGCTGAGCACAGGCCTGTGTAGGGAGACAGAGAAAAAAAGGGGGAGGGAGCAAGATAGAGAACCTAATGACAGACTGATAGCAATTACTTGTGCCCGTCAACGGCCTCTCTCTCACCCGGCATTCCAGTGGAAAATTAGACTAGTGGGAAAAATAAGGCAGGAGAAAAGGATAAAGAGGCTGAAAACAGTTTAGATTGTCTCTGAAAAAATAGTCTCTATGGACTTTTTGCACTGTCACAAACTTTCCACCAAAGTCTATCGCTCAGCAAATCAATAGCTGCATCCTCTGCACCAAACAATCTTCACCTAATGACCCCTCGGATCAACATGGTAATAAAGGGCTCTCTGAAGAATAGTTTGCAACTGCAGAGTGCTCTTATGAGTGGCATTAAAAGATGCTCCGAAACGGGAGGTGTGCTCCCCAGTGTAACTGCTTTCTGTCACTGTTCCTGGTGAGAAATTGTGCCTTTGCATATTCCTTGTCACCCGTGGTATAAGGGAAAGGCCCCCTGAGGACGGTGTTAGTCACCTCTTGCTGTGTAGAGTGGAGTAAATTAAAGCAGGGATTAAGGCAGGCAAAATTCTGGATGACAAGCAAGGCGGTGGCAACCCCATCAACTTCTCTTTAGGCCCATATGTCTTCATGAAGCTCTGAATTAGGGACAACCAATGAGCCCAATGTAAAAGAAAAAAAGAAAAAAAGTTTGGGGTTTACGATTTACACCACTTGTTTATGAAAAAAAATGTAACACTAACACTTGTTTATAAGAAAAACAAGTAACACCATGTTCTGTTTTATCTAAGACATGAAAATCTAACAGCCACAATACCCTCTTATGATCTTATTATATGATCGTATGACCTGTTTTGCTCTCAGTTAGCTTAGATTGAATTAATTTTGATTTCTTTATTTTATATTACATTGCAAGTGTTTGTGCTTGCAGTGGCAAAAGTGCTTTTAACTGCAATTCACACTTCAACAATACATTCATATGCTTTATTCTGAACACTTCAAGCACTTTATCTACTTCACATTCATGACCAATTTAGAATCACCAGTTAACCTAGTATTCATGTCTTTGGACTGTTGGAGAAAGCCAGAGTCCCCAAAGGAAACCCATGCAGGCCCAAGGACAACAACTTTACACAGAAAGACAGGCAGGTTTGGAAGCAGGGACCTAACCATTGTACCACCATGCTAGTCAGTTCAGATCTCATGTCTATGCCAAGGCACCTTCTGAACTCTGACTTCTTTTGCTCACGTGCATCATATTTTACTTCCCCTATGCTGTTTTACTGTTTCACTATTTTGAGACTCCCCATGATCCTTCAAAGACATTCAGTCTTGCTCTGAAAAAGCCTGTCTCTGCAGGAACCTGGGCGAATGTGGTGGGATCACAGACAGGTCCCCCTTGAACTCTGTCAGCACTGTCCCATAAAAAGTACAAATAGATTTGGCATGTACAGTTTCATAGTTTTAAGTTTCCATAAAACATTTTTACATGGTTTGACCCACACGGGTGGACCTAAAATCTATTTCAGCAGATATAAGTCAAATCAGACCTGGAGGAATAAAGCTGAAATGTGACCTTAGCTTTTAGACACAAATATATTTGTTAACAAACTGTCCAATTTTGCAAAGTTTGGATGGTATCTGATACACATAGTTAAAGTTCAGTGGGACACTTGCTAGTTCATACAAGTCTTAACTGAACTGGAATTTCTGTTCTGCAGTTATTAAATTATAGATGAATTCTGATGCAATAGTTTCAAGGTTAGTATAGAGTTTTGAATCATGTATAAATAATCGGGTGTAAATCACGTATAAATAAATTAGTCTTATTTTAAAACTGAATCTCTCCTTTCAGTTGAAATATTTGTGGCCAAGTGTGACATTGTTCATTTGTAGGGTCATCCCGGATGATCTGATATCCTCGTGTTGGTGTTGTTCCCAGACCATCATGAAAATGTTGTTCCAGGTTCAACATTGCAAGTGACCAATCACGTTGTTGTGACGTTATTCTTTTGCGCGCCAAGCCATTCGTGCATTTATGAAATTCCAATGTTGCAAGGACAATATCAATTCTGCTTACCGTTTATTAAAGGGTTACGGTTAGGGTTAGGGTCAGGGTCCGTTGATCGGCGGACAGAGGTGGTTTCACGCAGCTTAAGTACAGTTTTTTGTTTTACGCCGGTTTTTCCCGAAGTCGCAAAAGTATGACGTCACAACATTCTGATTGGTCACTTGCAATGTTGATCCTGGAACAACATTTAGTATGATGATCTGGGAACAACACCAACACGAGGATATCAGATCGTGCGGGTGATCCCTGTCAGTTATGTCAGGCTAAAAAGGTGAATCTTGCATTTTTCACTATGTAACTTTGAAGTTTCGATAACTTTGATATTTATGTTTATATCATCAATAATCAATATATAAACTTAGTGATTATTACTGGATTTTACAAACTCTTAATTTATACTTCTGCACCGAATCTATGTAGAGTCTGCAACATAGTCAGGGCAAGTGGCCACTTGCATTAGGTGTCGATTTAACACAGAAGCATAAATCCACTACTACTCTCAACTTGAGGTGCAGACACAGTGTTTACTCTACGCATGAGAAGAGCGGGAGGCAACCATTGGGTGCTCTAATGAAAGTCACTCTGTTGTCCTACAGAGAGGTCAAGCTCTTACACTTGACCATAACCACGTGGAGCCATGCTGCATGCATGGCCCTGGAAATGACTGTCAGATAAGGCACTGAATAACTTAGACGGTAACAGTCTACATATATAAAACAAGATATTTCTCTCTGATAAATTTAGAAAAGTGCCATGTTCAAAATAATTCTGAATCCGCTTTGCTGGTATAATAGAAGAAAATAGAATAGAAATAGAAATATTCTTTATTGTCCCTCATTGGGGAAATTCACGTGTTCCAGCAGCAAATTGACAGGCAGATGGAGCATGCACATGCACATACATGTGTGTGTGCTTGCAAGTATATGCATGTGTGTGTGTGTGTGTGTGTGTATTGCCACCATCACACCAGAGGATGGCAGAGTGGTTGATGAGACTTGGCTTCATGGAGCTTGGTTCCTGCCTGTGGCTGCTTTGGATGCAGGGGAGGGCTATAACAGTGAGCTTTGGGCCCCATTAAGCACTACAAAGCCTGCTTATTTTCTCAATTCCACACCTCCCTTTAAATCATTCTGCATTCTATGAATTGCAAGAAAAAAAAGCACAGGCAGATAAATTCAATCTGAAATCACATTTCAAAGGTATCTCAAACATATTGAGAAGATGTAAGTGACAGTTCTGACACTGTTCCTAAGAACCTAATAAATAGGGGGGTATATATACATTTAAGAAAAATCCTTCCACATATTTGAGATGATCAGATCAGACAACCATGTAGGAGAAATAAACAGGTATAATGACAATCAAGGGGTATTTTTTGTGGGATCTATTGAAGCACAGTACTGCTTGACATTGTTAAGGACAATTGGGTTCTTTAAAATGTGTTTTATTGACAGGTTACATGGAATCTCTGAACGGTGCAAAGATGTATAAGTTGCTAACTCGTGTTTCCAGTGGCATGCATTTGTCCATCTGGCTGCCGTGTCCAGGTCTCTGGCCCCCACAAGCAGTCTGTGCAGCCTGACTCTATCTATGCCCTTGATCCTCTTGGTAGCCAAAGATGCAGCACGCTAATGAAGAGGTAATGAGCCAGCGGATCCCTGCGATCTGTAAGGGGGCCACAGTGCAAAAGTTTACGTTCCCAGGACAGGGAGGGAGAGCATGCCGAACAAGCTGCAGGATGAAAGCTGGGTCTGAGTCTGCCGCATAGATCTACAGCCACAGAGGGGATTACAGACACCTACTTCCAGCTTAGGCTGGAGTTTTTGAAGTTGGGCATAGGAGGGGTGGGATCCCTTTGGCAGAGTCCTGTTTGATTCTGGTGGGAGTCCGTCTATAATCCCCCCTTCCCGTTCTCACCTTCTGCCTGATCCACTGCAGCCTCTCATCCCCGTGGTCCAGGATCATTATCCACCTTGGCCAAGGGGCTCCCCCTCATTAATTTCCCTAAGCAGATTACAGAGTGTGCGTTTGTTGTTGTTGTTTGAGCCATCTGATTTGCCTAAGCCCTTTGTTTTTTCATCTGGTTTACACTTTAATGCCCCCCGAATGAGTTTCAATGACGGGGGGATCAACCTGACCCACTGGCAGTACAGCAGAGAACTTAAGAGAAGTGAGGCTAGCCTGAGGGGGTGGATAAAGGGAGGAGCAATATCTTACTTTTCTCCACTGCAGATTTAGATGTTCAGAAGGAGGAGACAAGTGTTGATTTAACCTCAACTCATCTCCTCAGAGTGGAGCTAAAGAGTAGATGGGACACTGGATCACTGACTGCAGTCACTGGACTAATAAGGACCACAGGCTCATGTTTAGCTCCTCTGCACTGCAAATAACATAGCTGCTGAGCCAAACCGGACCTAGTTGTCTCTCTACAGCCAAATACCCATCTGAAAAATGAACCCTTAGAGTGATGTCGTCAGTTGGCCAGCTACACAAGCTCCTCTCTGAATTCGGGCTGTTTGCACAATTCAAATCTAGGGGAGGGGAAGTAGTTTGTAATGATGCTTGGTCACTCTGGTCACTCCATCTTCTCCATGTGACATCTCATTAGTAAGATGAACACAGCCTGACCTGGGTCCAACAGCACTTGGCAGTCCAGTATGCTCTCCAGTCTGACACAACTCTCACACATCATTATCAGCTATTAGCTACAGTGAGCTGAACATTACATAATTAATCCAGCCTTTCATAAGCAAAGAAGGTGCATTCACTTGTATATGACACAACTGACAATTCTGCATCTTACTGATAATTCTTTATCACCCTCCCCAACCAAACACACACACAAGTGGACAAGAGTAACAAGAGTAAAGGGTAACAAGCTACCTACCAACAGCCACACAAGCATCCTGGCCAAACCCCATCTATAATCTATCCTGGTTCCTAGCTACAGCAAACAAAGCATGCAATTAATCTGACAAAGCTAAATGTAATTGATTGATAAGGAGCAGAAGACCCTTCATGGGTTGTATTTGTCTGGGAGCACAGACGGACAGTGCAGACGTCATTAGGCCCATCACTGGGCCAGACTTTATCATAGAGATCAAAACCAGTCAATTTGGAGCACAGCCAACATCACCCAGAGAGGGAGGGCAGAGAAAAGATAAAGCTAATGGGACACTGTTGTAGACCTCATCTCCACCAAGATCTAACAGGCCAAGCCAAGGCATTCTTTAAGGTCACAAATGACTACATTTGTTCTGTTTTCAAAAAAAAAACCCCCAAAAAAACCAACCTGTACTGGGAGATATAAAGTAACCAGAAAATGTCCTTGATTCATGATGAGCAAATTTGTGTTTATTTGTTTGTTTGCTTTTTTGCTAAGCAGTCTCTTCCCAACTAGTAATTTATTTATTTGACACAAAAGCACAAAGTGTACAACTGTGACTGAAATTCCTGAGCAATAATAGTGAAAGAGTTGGTTAAATAAACACAGATGTTTAACCTATGATGGCCACAGCTCAGCACTGATCTGCTAGTGGAAAATGTTATGGTCTGTTTTATTCTGACCTACAATCATAGAATGCTGTTTGTGTATATCTTTTCATTGTAGAGCCAAAGTGGTATACTGAATCACATAGAAGCTGGACTGTAAATAGCAACAGAACCTAGGAATTTGGTCTTGGTTTAGACTAGAACATAAAAGACACAACAACATCAGAATAAACTGTGATTTATGCACACACAAGCAAAGCATTTGTATATAGCTCCCACTTGTTGTAACTAACTGTCTACAGCTGACACTACAATGACCACATCCTCACTTTATGCAGTTTCATTTGGTAAACCTGCTTTGTATGTGCCGTGAGTAATATAAATTGTTGTTCTTTGTCTAAAAACTAGACAAAATATTTTTTTAGGTGTTATATGACCTGAAGAATTTTCTTAAGCAATCAATGCCTTCCTTGACATTCAATTGGAATTTTTTTTTTTTTTTAAAGCCACTTTCATACATGCACTGTGGCTCTGAATGAGCTATAGGAGAGATCCGGTGGCGATACAGCTGTGCAATATATTAAACATCAGACATTAAATTGTGTTTAACCTGCCAGCTCCCTACATTTTAAGTGGGTGGAAGTGTGGACTTCTACTAAGTCATTGCAACACCTTGATCCTTTCCTTTTAATCAAGTGCATTTAATTAGCGACACCTGGCTGCCATTTCACCCGCTCTTAATTTGTAAGCGTGTATTTAGTTTTTCACAGGTATACACAGAGTCATGGGAAAACTTTCTTGTTCACATGGACATATGTGTGAAAATCGCTACTGGTTACAAGGACATACAAATATAAATAAACACAGTTTAATTATCCTGACCACAGGCCCCGGACACATAATTGCCATTAGCTCACATAACTGTTTATGCAAGATTAGACACTGCATGTGTCTTTGAAAGCACGCAAAGTTTTTATTTCATGTGCCATTTTTGCTTTTATCTGTTACTCAGACATGCTGAGTTAGCCTAGATTGACTGTCATGTTATACTCTATAAACACCATGCAGTGTTAGGGTCGTTACTCCAAAAAAGTAATGTTTTGCACATTGCTCGTTAATTTTATTAAAAGTAATGGAGTAGGTTACTTAATTATTCACTGAAGACAGCAATTTCTTACACTACTCACTGAATTTCTTTTGCGTTTCTCTGTAAAATCACCTGAAATGCACTGTCATGTAATTACCAGTTAACAATTTAAACCTGAGGCTACCGCACCAACACAAATCCCCGTATTAATGATGGCATACATACAATCTTTTAGCTTTTCTGTATAAACACAAACTGACAGCACAAAGGAAACTTGAACAACAGCCCAGTAGCTTTCTATAGCTACTATAGAAATATGTACAGGTAGAAATGAAGGCTACAATGTTGCAAGCCTCATGATTCATCACTGCCTTTACCTGTTTAAGTTAGGGGCTGGGCTGGGGTCAGTAGTCACTCAGCTTTATCATAATTCTGGGTTCTTAGCTCTTGGCTGGTTTTCTGCTAGCATCCTGTCTGTGCAGATGCTTGCTGAGGGCTGAAGTTGCGTTAGCAGCATTATGCAGCTATTACTGTCCTGAATACAGTCTGCATTACACCATCACACGCTTGTCCTTTTGCCCAATAAAAATAAAAGTAATGTCCATATCGCCACTACTGAAAAGCTGTTAGACCGCTTGCTGTTTTCCTCCTCCTTGCTCTCTGCACAGGAACTGAAATCAGGTGACTGTGGTAAGCCCACAGAAGGAAAAAAAAGGAATGTGATTACAGTAGTGGGTTACTTTGGAACACGTTATACCCAACACTGATGGCATAAACGATACAAAAATATTCAGGAATCATTGACAGATGACAGTTATAGCATGCATTATTATGAGGCGATTTAATCAGATAATTTACAAAACATTCAAACAACTTTATAATCATACCACATTTTCAAAATTCCAATTCCAAAGGAAAAATAATGTACAGCAAAAAGTTGATATACATATTAAGGCCAAATACTAAATTTGGGTCAGGGATCCTGGGAATGTACTTAAAGCGATATTTAAGTGTAAGCCTGGTGCCTGCACTGTGTTTGCCAAGTGCTTTTTCAAATCAATCAACTCAAAATTATAATTCTATACTAATTACTTCTGATTGTTTAGTTATGTAAAAATCTTTGAAACAGGAGATTTCTGAAATAAAAACAAATGGATATAATTTTAGGACATCATTTAGTTTCATATTCTGTGATGAAGACTGATTTTTTGAAGAAAATGCTATAAATTCCACTAATGAAATGGGTAAAAAAAAAAAAAAAAAAAATCCAGTTTATGTCCTTTTGGTTTTCCCTTCTATTAGAAATAATTGTCTGAGAGATTAAATGTACACATTTTCAGTTTGATTAGTTGCTACAGTTTGATTAGGAGCTCATGTCCTCAGGCAATTAGCCTTAAGGGTAGGAACGTGGACTGGTAACCTGACAGTTTTGCTTTCAGTTTTGCTTTCACGCTGAGCTCTCTAATACACATTAGAGCAGATGCCACACCAATCCATATGTCAATCTTCTGCAGAGGTGGGAAGTAACAAAATTGTTGTTTTCTGACTACTTTTTACTTTTACCCCTACATTTTTAAACAAATATCTGTACTTTATACTTTAAGTATCTCTTTAAAAAGAGATGACGTGTGCCAAATTTAAAAGTGGGATGGTGGGTTTTATTTTTTGTTCTTTTGTTTTTACCACAACACCGGAACTACTGCAGGTGTAAGTTGCGGTTGCGGCACTTCAGCTTCTAGCTAGCCCTACTGAAGAGGAGAGTGAGCATAAAGGGAGTGAGCATAAAGGAAGTAATATTTTCAAATGGCAGGTCATTTCAAATGCAACATTTCTATCAGCTCAACAAACAACAGCAAACACACAAACTGTGGGCAGTTTGTCACAAAGTGTGTTGCTAGCTAAAGGTTCAGCTGCTGTATTTCACAGGGAGAGAAAAGAAAGAAAGCTAACTTCACTCAGAGATGGAGAAAGCTAAGGAAAATCAGGACAGGAGAGGAAGAAGAGAGGTTAGATTTAAAGGAAACGACTGCTCAGTGGGATTTCATACACTGGAAATGTAAAGCTTACATTAAGTCCCTATGTTTTTAAGTCAGAAATTGGGTCTGTACACATGACATTATGTTTTTTTTATATTGTGAAACATGTTGCAAATTTAAACTGGGTAGACTAACTACTATTTACGGCTACATGAAAATATACAGATGAGTGCAGGATGAACAGGTTAGATTGCTGTAAAGAACGGTTTGTGTGACTGGTTTCATGGTCAGAGTTATGTTACATACAGTGCAGCAGAGATTCATATGATTTTTAGCTGCTGATATTACTTTATCATTATGTTAATACAGCACAAGGTTCAGTTAGCGTTACACAAAAATAGAAAAATCCTCCAAAGAGATACTTTTTACTTTCTTACTTTAAGTACATTTCAGAGGCTGAACTTTATTAGTTTTACTTGAGTAAAGAAGTAGAACCAGTACTTAAACTTTTATTTTAACAGTAGTATTTATACTTCTAAAGTATAGAATCTCTGTACTTTTGCCAACTCTGATCTTCCGGTCACCTCTCCCCTCACCCATGAACAATATCCCAAGATACTTGAATTACTCCACTTGGGACTCCAACTCCTCCCTGAGATAGAGAGAGCACCTGTTCCATCTGACCATGTTCTCAGACTTGCAGGTACTAATGGTCAAACCAGCCACAGTTGGCTGCAAAGGTGCCCTAGTGTAAGCTGGAGGTCACTGCCTAATGAAGCCAAAAGAACCACATCATCTGCATCATCTGTGAAGAGCAGAGAGAGAGATAAGGTGAGGAGCTCAGTATTTGGGAAGGGCTCAGAATATAATGACTACTTACCACATCAAAAGGAGCAAGCTGAAGTGGTTTGGGCATCTGACTAAGATGACATCTCCTAGATGAGGTGCTTCGGCATGTCCTAGCAGGAGGAGGCCCTGGGGCATACCCAGGACATGCAAGAGAAACCATTTGGAGTGGCTGGCTTGGGAACTCCTTGGTGCATCTCTCCTTGGTGTTTCTCCTTGGAACAGGAGGAAGTGGCCAAGGAGAGGGATGTCTCTGTTTAGACTGCCCCTACAACCTGGATCTGGATAACAGAATAAGTGATGAATGGATGGAGTTTGATTAAGACTGGAATGATCTGGCATTTTTCCTTCTCTTTTCATGAAAATAAGGTTTCATACCTTAATCATAACAAAAGCATAACAAACCAGTGTCACAGCAATATGTTTAACACATACAACCACACCATAAAAGATATCAGTTTCACAATAAATTTACTGCAAGATGTTAAAAACAACTCTGTAAGGACTAACAACCTAAAGCTTAATTATAATGATGGAATGACATACATATAATACACTCAGTCTTATTAAATTTTATTTTTATATTAAACGTTTTTCAGTTGAGCCAATAACATCCAAACTTTATTTAGACAAATGTGAGAAGGATAAAGTTTGTGTATGCACTCTTAACCCGGCATTTAAGTAACTGGCTTCACATCTGGAAATGTCTTTACCCAGATGAACAGCCTGCTGTGAGCATTTACTGCCCGTGACATGTTTGGGATAATCTACCTAAATTTCTTGGTTTGGCTATAACTTTGTTCCCATTTCTCACTGAATAAAGTTAGTACATCCTTCAAGAAGTAATCTTTTTAGGTTATGTTCACTATATGTGCAACCATGACAGTTTTTTCTGACCGAATTCTAACCCTGGACACGTGTATTATGTGTCAAAGTGTTTGAATTTGCCTTTGGTGTGAATAAAATTTACTCATATGCAGCAAATCACAAGCCATGTTTTCATCATTGCATATCTATACTGTTATTTTTTGTCTGCTACAACCAGGCCCTCTGGTGTCCCTGTAGGATATGGGCAGTAAGTTTTGTACTGTATCAGACCCAGTCAGTAGAAATCTCCTTCTAGTATTAAGCTGGGAAAGAGCGACGCAGGGGGGAGGTAGAGATGGGGTGGGAGGAGAATGGCCCGCAACCACACTGGGTTTTGGTGGCAGAGAGAAGCTGCAGGCAGTGGCATGGACTCCCTAACGGCCTCACCCCACTGATCCCGCAAATTTGGTAAACTTCATGGAAATTTAATAAGTGCCGCTGCTTTGTGTTCACCCACAGAGACCAGGCCTGGTGCTGGGAGGCACATGTGTGATGGTTTATCCACAGACACTCGCTGGCCTGTTTCTGAGGCAGACAGAGGAAAGTCCCTCTTAATGCTGCGTCTCTCAGAGCCCGAGAAGGAGCTGTGACCCCAGGGGCTGTGCTGCTTCAGCCAATATAGACTCTGTACATCCTGAGGGGGAATAATATGTGGGGATGGTCCGGGTCTGTTTCATTTCCCCTCCCTTCTCTCTTTTTCCCTCCCTTCAAAGGCTCTGCTCAGCTGCTCCTGCCAAGCTACAGAGCTCTTTAAGTTAAAAGGACAGCGATACTTATTTGAAATCGCTGCCTTTGCTCCCTCGTCTCTCCTTTTTTCATGGGCTGGCTTCTGCTGCCTGCGCCACACTGGGCAGTGCTCTGCCATGACAACTATATAGGCCCCCTAATACCACTTCATAAAGCCGAGAAGTATCCTCCAGGCAAGGGGTTGTAAATTAAAGGCATAAATGTTGCCTTCATGGAAAGCGCGAAAGAGTGAACCCTCCACTAAAATGACAGAAATGACTTAACAGCCCAGGCTAAATGATACCTTAACCAGGCATAATTTATAGCCATATCCATGGTGAGGAATAAATCGATGTCCTGGTTATGAGGACTGCGAACAGAGAACATGTTGCTATGTGCATGTGCTATTCAATGTGTGTGTGTGTGTCAGTGGGGACTTATAAGCCTAAGTAGGATGATATTAGTCATTGGATAAGACTACATATACAAGATTTTATTTTCTTTGTTGATCAGTAGTAGCTTTTTGATACATAGATATGCATTCACAAGTCTGTAAAGGGCAAGTATTTACTCACTAGGTGATATATTTTCTAACTTTGTTTTAGAAGGCAAAAATGGAGAAGGTATTTCATTTCCAGGCGTTGTCTGTTATTCCTTTCCATCACAGCCATTTAAACAGTTTTGTCAGTCTCATAAACTGCTCAGCTGTCCCTCTCCACCATTTTTCCTTGTCACTGTTCATTTTCTAAAAGAGGGACTCCAAAAGAATGACAGTGGAGGAGAAGAAAAAGACATAAAAATGATTTTGTTTGCCTTTCCAAAGCACAAGAAGGAAAACAAATATGTTGTACAGCTGTTTATTTAGTCCCATTCCCTTACCAGTTAACAGGCCGAATGCAGGCACCTATTGCAGTAAGATGATAAGAGATGAAGAGGAGTCAAGGAGCAGTCTAAAAGATAAGAGCTTTCTTTCACTGTGTTTCTCTGTCCTTCTTTCTGTCATTTCAGTATCTCTCCTTCTCTTTTTTGTTTGCCACGTATGATGATGCGATAAGGCTGCTAAGCAGATATATGCACCCGTCATTTACGCACCAGGCTGTCTGTAACAGAACAATTCCTCAATTCATTTTTCACATCATTGTTTTCCCCTTTTTAGCGTGTCACAGAGGTCTTGCCTTGTGAGTGTTGTGACGGTGGGGGTGAGATAGGAGGGCAGACAGGCGCAAAGTGGAAGGATGCTGGGCTTCTCTAAGGGGATGTTTGGCTTTGTAATTTCACCCTTGAAATTCGTGATTACAAACGGGACAACTTTTTTAATTTTCTCTTTTGTCTGGATTCAGCTGGCTGACAGTCTGCCCCAGCAGCCAGGCCTTTTAATCAATCACCTAGATAATCAAATGTCACTGGCTATCTGCTCCATGTAATTACTTTTGCAATTAAAAATCAATCTCCAGTCACCCCATCTAATTAGAGGGATGGGCAGATCTTCATCTAGATTGATTTTATAATACATATTGACTTCAAATGCCATAACATTGCCATATTCTCTCATTTTCATGCTGTGGTGCATCAAAACAAAATGCCAGGGATTATATGGGAAGCACTGAGGGGTTGTTTCAATTCTGCGTACCAGAAAAAGGTCCGTACTCTAGGAAAGGTTCACCTTGCTTGCTTGTCTGTAATGACAAAACTCATCCTCTTAGCTCCCATTGGAGAAAATGGATGTCAAATATACATGACGTGCTACAGCTGATAAAATAAATAAACAAATAAACATGCATTAAATTATAGAAGCACTAGCTTGAACTGTAGGGTAATCATACTCTTCTTCTACAACAGAAATCAAATCTATTGTAATTGAAATGATTATAAAGGAGAACATTTGTCTCCAATTCAACAATGACATCTTAACACATGTTATCTGAGAGATCAGTCTTAGTTCCAGAGTTGTCTTCTCACGCCATGCATCATGAAATTTGGGCAGCCTGTTATCACAGACATAAACAAAGAAAAAAACAAAAACAAAACTCCATCAGAAACAGCTTATTCCCATGGAAACAGACAGATGTGTCCATCTGGAAGACACCACAATGGCCTGAGTGCCCACTGCTGGGGACAGGCGCTTGACAGGCATGTGTGCACAGTGCCTTACCATGTGTCTTTCTGTCTCTCATCTCCACCTCAGTGCCTTCAGGGAGACTTATAGAACTGACAGGTCCAGTATTGAAGCTTTCCAATGTAGGCTTTTTTAGACATACACACACCATGTGCATACATGTACACAGAGAGAAACAGAAGCAGAAATACATACACAAAAATGCATGCACAGATAACACACACGAACAGGGACAGCCTCGGGGAAAGTGCCACTCATACACACAAGCAAAACAGTGGAGCCTACAGGGAGACATGAACCTCAAGGACTGACTGTGTGCAGAACCTTGAGAACCCCAGAATGCAAATAACAGCTGAAAATGCTGCCACAGGCTTGTAATACAAATATGTACACAGCTAAGTACTTAACTATATTGAAGTCTCTCTTAGTTGATTGAAGCCGTGTCCCTTGTGTGATTACACTGGTTATAATAGATGGTTTCTCCTGTATGATGTCCATAGGTGATTAATTCTGTCCATCAGCTATTTGATGATGAGTGTCCTTCTTCCCCTTGGCTGATGATAATAGAGAGCTCTCAAGTCTGTAGTTGTTACTGGTATAGTCATTAAACATAGATCGAAACTCTTTATAATCCTGGGGAAAAGCAGTCGAGGGGAAGAAGGAATAGACAGCGAGACCGAAGAACAGAATTGGATATTTCAACCAACGTCACATTCAGAGTTGTACCTTTCAAGTAGGTGCTAAAGAGTAAACAAAATATCATGCTAGCTTCCCTTACCCCATGCAGCACCAGTGGTGTGATTGGACCCTGTTAGCCCATTGCTGCCTGAGCCTTTTTCCCAGAGCGACCAGTAATAAGGGCAGGACTTATCATGTGTTGCCTCCAGCCACCACCACCACCACTATAACAGCACACAGGGAAAAAGGAGAACCCACCACTGTTGAGAAGTAATTAATCACCATGGAGTGGGAGCTGTCAAATCCTCAGGTCTTTTGAACTGATAATGCTGCCCACCACAATTTAGTCTGATGGAGATGAGATTTTCTTTTCACCTCTGGCTAGAAAGAGCCAAATAAAGTGAGAAAAGGAAAAGAAGAAAAGGTTCGGATGGGTGGTGGTTGGGGAGTGGGGGGTGGAGGGGGGCAGCGAGCCAAAGCAAATATATTTTTTGAACAACAACGGCCAGTGGTGTACTTAATGATTGCCTTGCTCCTCTTAAACCTGACGTCCTTATCAAGTCTAAGTGTCCCAATCAATACGTTTCCTCTCAGGCATTCCTGAAATAGCTCACACATCAACTCACTCGAACAGCACCCCACCCCCCTGTCTCTGTTAAAGCACCATCTGTTATTACAGCCTGATCACTGAGAGTTTCTGCCAATCAGACACATGAACAAGTCAATATTTATTCAGATACAAAAGTTATGTTTATTACAATTCAGTTTTAACCTTGATGTTAGCATATGAGAACAGATTTTTCAGTTTACTGTAGCATTAAAAAAAAATAGGTGAATAACAAACTGTTGCATTCTTTAACTCACGACGTCCTCAAAGGAAAAACAAAGAGACAAATGTCTCTTTTATTTGAAAGTTGGTAAAAATTGATAGAAAACATAAATACACAATGATGTCAAAGCAGATATTAGATATAATGTCACTTTCAGCTGATATTATATCATTTATAAATATATGTATGTAGTGAATTGCCAGTGTCCTAAAAAAATGGTATTAGCTCAGACACTGAATAAAATCCATGCAACCAGAAGAATGGAATCTCATCATAAGAATATATTTCTGTTTGATGTGAATCGCTTGTTTGTTTTTGTTTTAATACTAGTATTCCCATGGTCAAAGTTCTTTCTGAATGCCGAAGTTCATGACCTCTGATAATCTGTTTTGCAGCGCTGGATGGAGGTGCTAAGCACTGGTTTTAGCAAAGGCCTGATGGGACTTTGGACGTGCCCCATGGCCAGACTGTGGAATGTTTTCTTAGACTCTTTTAAAAGCGTATTTCTAAAGAGGTTTATTAGTAGGATGGGTGACAGGAACAAATAAGCATGATGGCTCTCCAGAATCCCCATTTGATAAGAGAGGTGAAGCACCCACAACTAGAGGAAGGGGCTGCCATCAAGTGAAGGCAAAGATGAAAGAAAGGCAGATGCCCTGGGCAGGCCTGTGTCCTTATCGAGCTAGCTGTGACAGAGTGAGAGTATTATACGTGTTGAAAGTTCATGCTTTTAATTGTGGGGTAGAACTTCTAAAGCTCTTTCACATACATATAAACTCAAATGTTATGTTTTTGTTTAGTCTTCATTACGTGGTATAGTTTAAAATGACCTGAAGCGGTCTTGCACTACTACTCTACATACTTCCAAGCAGCTATATTTTCTTGACATTGTGCAAAAAGTTTGATGAATAAAAAGTAAAAAAGCAATTTTTACGTTTTGCAATCTATATTTTTTTTCTGTTTACACTTTCACCCAGGAAAAAACACTGCTCTTTCCACCTCTGCAGAAAAATTAGCATGTCAACATGACAGTCTTATTGACATTGAAGATATTTTTACCTTTTGTCCTGACATCACACTCTTTGAAGGTATAACATTCACCAGTGGAGAACAGGTTTCCTTTTTATTGCTGTGACATATAGTCAATACTCAATATAGTTCTTGACACCCTGAGGCCCAATAGCAGTCACTTGTGTATAAAGAGTGTCAGCGAGTTATTTTGACCCCCTACTGTAATCATGACCTTTCCAATAACACAACTCCCCCACAGAGTCTCATTCCCTAAAGGCTTTTCCAACTTAGGCCTAAACTGCATTACCACCAGCCAGCATTCACAGCTCAGCAGCTTCTAAACAAGCTACTCGTGAAACACAGTGAAAAACACACATCCACAAACCCCTGGATGTGATAGGGAAGGACAATAAATGCCTAAACAGTGTACACACACCAACCTGCACACACTCAGCAACACACAAATACGTGTACATGAACAAGGCTTGCATATTTAGCTCAAGGGAACATAACATGTAACCAGCGATATCATGCATAAATGAAAGGGAAAATGATATGGCATGCATTTCATTCTTTTGTAAGATTGCGTCCCCAGGTCATTGACTAAATAATTAGGCGATTGAAGTGACAGATTAAAGGCAGATTGGAAGTGACTGTGAAAGCAGGATAATGTTTCCCTAATCAGCTTGGTCGGAGAAATGCAGATTGTGAAATTTTCCAGCTACTTCCTTAGAAAAATGCATTTCACTTCTGATTAGGGATGATTAGTGTGCTGGTGGAGGAGGAGGGGGTCAGGGCCTTATGCTCCTTGGTTCCTGAGGACAGAGAAAAAGACAGAGCAAGCAATCGTGGAAGGGAGTGGGGTTGGAGGGGCATAGGTGCAGTGGCAGCCCATATACACAGGGAGCAAAGCCTGGAAGAAAAACTGGAAATAGCAGAGCTGGAAAGAGTTAGAGAAAATGCACTGTCCTCCCAATTCAAAGGGAATGATTTAGGAGTAGATAAGCTTTTGAAAGAAGAGAAGATCACGTAAGAGGAAGCAGAGGATTTCTCTGAGTCCTGCCCCATAAGGCAGGAAATAGCAAGGGGAGATCTGCTTATCACAATGTTTCAACTGGTGGATCATTTATTTACCGGGCCATGACAAATATGGAAGATTTATAATGGCTACAAAGTCACCAGGTAAACTTCTCCAGTTATGCCAGGGTAATAGTTTTTGAGCAGCAGCATTAGAGAAGGTTAAATGTAGAACAGATGTAAAGCATAAACTACAACATGATCAAAGCTAAGGCACTCAAGACAGATACGCCAGCAAATGATGATGAATGACTGTGCAGAATTGTAAGCTGCACACAAATGTAGCGAGTTGCAAAGGTTGAAGCTGGGGGTGGGGGACAGAGAGAGAGGACAGGAGACACTAGGGAGCAAAAACAGTGTCTAAACTCATCGGGATGATCCTCTGCAGAAGGCCTCCGCGATTAAGTTCCTACAGCAGGAATCACAGTTTGGAAAATGTGTAATTGATTTCCCCGAAGGCTTAGAGAGCACCCTGAATGATCCCCGGGATAGCCTTGCCTGTGAAAGTTTGCTTTTCTCCCAGGCTTGCGGCCATATTTGAATGACATCATCATCTTGTGCGCATTTTTACTTTTATCTCGGAAAGATATATTATCCATGTGCTGGGCTCTGCTAGTAGAGATCAAAGGCACCACTCTGTTCAGGCACCATATTAAAGTGAAACACAATTTTGCTACAGAAAAATAATCTGTTTATTTCAAGTTAGATTCTGTTACATACCTGGCTTGTGAAATCACACATAATTCATCTTGACTTTAGTGCTTTTCAGCCAAGAACTACTATTGTTTTCTGTTCCAGGTGATAGAATGAAGAAATGGGGACAACATATGTTGGACATAATACACGTGGACTGTTAGTACTGTAAAAATTTACCTTGAAGATTTACATTTATTCTTATAATATCCAAAGACGCATGCCCGGATCTGCATTCTTCAGTTGCAGTCACTGGGATTGCTGCTCATAGTCTATCAGTGCAGTCACCTTTTTCAACACACATGTGCATACAACTGCAGACATTCACATCCTCTTTAAAGTCTTGACGGCCTGCCCAGGATGATCTTTCACTAGTGTGAAGCGTCACGGTCAGAGGGAAAACAGACAGAGGGACACATGTTTGTGCACTTCTAAATTAAGTGTGACCACTGTGCACCTCTGAAGCAGGGGCTTGCTTCGGGGGGTTATTATGGTGCCTGATAGTAGGGGGGCACTGTGATAATTTGATGTGAACTACCTTGATAAATCACTGTGTTGTAACCTTGGCTTTAGTATCTGTTTATGTCTCTACAAATTGAAACCCCACTGGCACAAGGCTGAGGTAGACCCGTACCCTGGCCCCCAACTATTAGTTCAAGGTGGAGAGAGTTTAGATGGCTGGTCCTAATGTTGGCCATCTCCCTCTTGCTGTTTTGTTTCTTCCTGCTGAGGAAGAAAGCCATGGACATGTGTAAGCAATAAAATGAAAGGTCTGCCTTCCACTACAGCCTGAGTGAAAGGAATGCAGAACCAAACTATAAAATAATAATGGGCACTAGGACAGAGAAGAGGCAAGGGAGGGCTGAAGAGAGGTGGAAAGGGGGTATCAGAGACAGACACATCTGCAAAGGAGGTGGTGTTCATGGTGGTTGTGGATTGGGGGTGGTGGTAGAGCGTTAAGGTGGGGTGGGGTCTTGAAGTTAGAGCCCTCCTATGACCTCTGGACGTGCTGTTAAAGGCAGAGCGTAGCAAGCAGCCCAGGCTGGCACCACATCAAAAGGCTGACAGATGAAGGGCAAAGGCCAGTTTGACCTGGGCGCTAAGCTGCTGCTAAGCCTCTTAAAGCCAGAGGAGAGGTGCAGTAACAGGGAGAGCAAGGCGAGGAGGGGGGCTGAGAAGGAAGGAAGGGAGTAAGTGAGACTAGGAGTAAGGAATATCATTCACAACTCCCTCCTCCTCTGTGATAATCAAAGGAGTGAAAAAAGCCAGTCATGTAGACAGTAAATACAGTTGCACAGAAGTCTGAAGAGATAACATTAAATACCTTGTGCGGAATCATTGCGCGAGGGGCAAACTTCATCTAAAGCTAGTAAACCAACATCCCTAAAGCCTGTTTAAAGCAGGTTTTCATAATCACCGAAAATAAACTACAATCAGGACAATAAGACAGACAGATGGAGTCCTGAGGCATTTATCTGCTTTAAACATTTTCCCTTAGAAGCCACCAACTTATCATGAGCTTGTCAACACAGTGACACCATTCTTTCAAATGAAACGCTAATGCGCTGATCTGAGCACACAGCGCCAGTATCTGTTCATGAAATCTGAGGGTTGATCAAAAGGTTTGGTACATCCAGTTCAGTGTATACCTCGGCAAAAAAGTGGAAATCATCACAAGTACTCACATAACAAGGATACAAACACAGTGGAGCTGTTTCCAACGAGAAGAGCTATGACAAAGCAAAGCAAATAACACCATGAGGGGGGAAACGGCAGACAGGAATGAAGGAGAGATTAAAAAGAGAGAAAAAAAACAACATGAGAAGATGTAAAACTTTGAAAAAGTCCAACTGATCTCCTCAAAGGAAGAGGACATATCCCATAATGCAACAGGGCAGGAAATGCCTACTGTGAGGATAGGATGCCCCTCTGGATCCCATTAAGGGAATGCATGAAATTAATAGTGACATCATGTTGCTTGGTCAACAAACGCAAGTTGATTGATGAAGACAAACGGCCAGGGTGATAGCCAGTTGTTGGCTTTCCCTAGGAGATGCCATTTTCAGCCAGTCTCTACTTCCAGCTAGTGAAAGGGATATGGGCTGTCTAGGCAGCTCTGTTCCAATGCCACTGCTGTCACTCAAACTCTCTCCGGGGTTGTTTTCAACACTTGTGTAAGGTGACTGAAAGGATTTCAGCTAAAGTCCAGAAAAACCCCCACAACATATGTATTGGGAAGAGAGAAAAAGAAAATAATAGTATTTTAAGTTGACTATGGTTTTTGCAATTTCCATATTTTTCCATCACTTGGATTTTGCTAACAGAACAATGTGACAACACTTTATGTACCGCACATGTTCTAGGTCTGCTGTACCACCTCCACATTTCCACATGAAATATTTCTAGAAATTCACAGTGCATCCTGAGTAGAAGCCTTAAAAACTTGATGGTTCGTACAATTAACAATGCTACTCCTAGCCTATTGTGGACATCTGCAAACACTGCACGGGACATTTAATTTTCAAAGATAGATTAAGACATTAGACATAGACATCTACAACATTATAATATTACATTTGCAATGCTACAGTTTACTTTCACTTGATCACTGTATTACGGTCACTGTTGCAATAATAACAGTTTGCACAAGGTGAAATTCCTTAATTTCATTATATTTAATTTGTTTCAATTTTTCACTGAAGTTTTTCACTAAATAAAAGTAAGTGTGTGTGTGTGGGGGGGGGGGGGGGGGGGGACACCAGAAACATCATTTTTTCCTTAAGGTGCTGTTTTTCATTGGTATACAACTGTTTCCATTCATTTCAAATTCAATGCAGCTGTTAAAAGAAAAGTTACTTTGATTTAGTAAATATGTCTGCACTTCTAGTGTTGTGAGCATCAAAGGTATGTGAGCAGATATCAAAGCATGCTCCTGGATCATCTATCCTTGGCAGCTAGACTGTACTTTCCATCTCAAGTGTGAAGCAGAGTTTCTGTGTAGAAAGAAATGAGACAGAAAACCTTTTAGCAGCTCCTGACTAAGATGGCCATCCTGTTTTTGTTTTTCTAAGATCTGGTGGAATATTTGCAATTTTCCACTGTGAAGATAACTTTTTTTTTTCTTTTTGTTTGCAAATTAAAGCACCTACTTTTACAGAATACATGAATGTAACCACCTTGCTCTTTTATTCTTTGCTTAAATCAAATATTTTATAACTACTGTACAGATATGATTAAGAAGTAAGAAGAAACTGTCAGAAAGATATTGTATTTTTTTGAATTTGAGAGATCAGAGGAGCTTCAATAACAACCTAGTAAGGAAAAAAATGCTTAAAAGCTTGCACTTTACTAGCCACTGATAGGTAAATTGGTGCCACCAGTGTGCTGCACATGCTAAACTGTGGCACCATCTGCTTTGAGACCTGGGACCAGAACAAACCGCAAGACAGTAGCTGAAAAACACAACTCAAGATGGCAGCTACGATTGCAAACACAAGCCACAAAGCTACACTGAATCTCAAGGATATAGGACTGAAATATGGAACTGCTTTAGGTGTGACATGGTGACACAAAAATTTGAAGTTTTGGGAGGATGACATTGAGCCTCAGGCCAAACAGATAATATCCTGTTTGGCCAGCTAAGACTTTTCATGCATTTCAAAGATAGCTTATGGAGGAGGCTGGTAGCAAGTTAATGATAATATAGGATGGCAAAGGACTAAACCGTTCCATTTATGTTCATGTCCACATGGTGGTATGGAGGAGATCACTCAGCCGGTCCCAAAGGTATAAGATGTTCTCAGTTGTAGTTTCATGGACAAATAACAAAGATCCAACATCAGATAAAGGCATTTGGCTCTTCGGAACAGAGTGGGAAGCCCAGTGCAGTGAGAGAAGCTGTCCTTCACTAGCGGAACCATTCTCCAAACTTGGCACTGACATGAAAGCAGCTTCTGCTTTACTGAAGTATGCACACATACGTACATACACACATACATAGGGACAAAGACACACATGCACATACACATATACGTGCATGCCCGCACACCTGTGCACACAACCCCACACACACACTATGCAGGAAGTATGCCTGTCACGGACACGCAGGGAAGGGAGGCAGCAAAAACAACTTTCTGTCGACAAGAATAAGAAAAACAACAGTTGAAAGCGGGACTGCTTGAGAGAAGGAATGCGAGACAAAGGCATTCGCTCCGTCAGAACTCATCAGTCTGCAGAGGGAAAAAATATGTAAGGGAGATGCAACCATATGAACGCTGTCACTGTCCTCTCCGTAACACAAGACAGAAGGGATCAGTTGGTGGAGAGCCAGCGAAACCTTCAGTCAAAAAAAAAACTAAAAAACAACTTCAACGTCAACAGAGACATTGGCAGGTTGGCAAGGTTTAAATATGTCTCGAATATCTAGAGGTATCTAGAATACAGGTATACACAACAGTCTGTGGATTAGACAGAAGTGTAAATACAAGACTACAACAAACTTTCCTTAAGTAGGCACTATGAAATGGAGGTGTTTAAAGCTTGGTAATGAGTTTCTTTGCCCAAAGGCACAGGCTTTGCTAAAGAGAAACAGAGAGAAAAGAAACACATTGGAGAGCTCCTCGGTGAAGGCCAGATTACCCTAAGGCCTGTAGAGCCACTCTCCAGAAGAGAAGATAAAAGAGCTTATTAATAGCCCTTAGATTTACATGCACTAAGTGGATGTTTATATTGGAACTTGCTGCTTATGTGTGAACATCCAACAGCTGTAAACAGTGCCATTCAGGTCCCATTTCCTTTACATCATTGATATTGTTTCAGCTCACAAAATAGGCAGCCAGAGTTTAAAAAACATCATTCGGGCATTATCTTTTAAGCAGTTCCACAGTTTAGTCTCCCCAGGGTGGTAATCAAGATGCTTCATTGTCGACTTCCTCTTCTGCCTCTTCACGTTACGCTGACTTCAGTATAAACAGCTGAGAAACGGCAGACAGACAGAAGCCTTTATGTTGGCCTGCTCTATCAGACGTACACAAATATAATGCTTATTTTCATCACTGGGTGATTACAAGTTTTTGTGTCTGATTAAATAAGTCATGAGTTTCTTTGATTAAAAGCAGAAAACAACATTATTTAAACTTATATTTGCACAACTGAAAAGTCAAATAGTAAGATATGGCCAGCATAACTTGATATCATTGTGAGATGTGCAGTGCTGTTGTGTCCCATTTGAATATTTTAAATTACAAATTATTACATTAAGTGATAAACAACAAACTTAATTTTATCTACTACTTTCTAAGTAAAGGTTTTAGATTAAAAACTTGAATGCAAAGAAAAAGAAAAATAGTTTTATGTCTTTTTTTTTATTAACTGCCCCTCTTTCATGTGATGAATCACATGAAAGAGAGGTAGTCAAGAGAAATGGAGTTCATGGGGCAACATACTGTAATCCCCCACTGCCTTTTATTGGACAAATATAAAATTAACAACAGTCAGGAGCTATAATGGTGAGCCAGAAGGCTTCCAACACAAATTTCCAATTTGAGGTCAGTTGTACGGTTCTATAAAAGTTTACAGGACTGCTAAAGAAGAGCTGTCACTTTACAAGAAACAAACTTTCCTAATTAATCATTACACTAATAACCCCGATACTTTAATGGGCTTCAGGTCTAATGCATGTTGCTATTAAAGGTGAAAGTGAAGTCAAACTCCAAATTAATGGCTTTTGTCATAAATCAGTAAAAAACCTGCTATTAAAGTTTCCTTTCTGGGGCAGCTAATAAGAAGACTGTAAAAGTACAATGCACACCAAAGAAAAGTGACCCAGCTTTTAGCATTAAATTTTATACTGCCCTTCCACTCGTGTTAAAATATGTAACTTGTCAAAATGTACAATGGGGGCAGCAGCACAGGGAGTGTCAGTGGTATAGCTCACTGATGATCATTAGAACCATTAAAAATAAAGAGAATAAAGAGTGGAGACAGTGTTAAATGTGGAGTGGGGTAATATAAAATTGAAGTACTTTATAATGACAGGACTTTAAGAACATAAGTGGATAAGAAATGGATTTTTAAATTTTTTGATATATTAGACTGAAACCTGTCATATGTAGTAGATCCACTTAACATGTAGAACATGTGGCGTGTGGAGGAGTTAATGGACTGGCTGACACATGCATCATGTTCAGGATTCCAGGTTGGAGTGTTCTCTAAGAGTGTAAGGACAGAGCAGCTTTGTTCTGCCAAAACATCAAAGGGACAACCCGAGCTATTTGAACAATGACTCTCATCTATATATAGAAGAAGTGATGAACGAAGATTCGGGCATGTATGAGGTCACTGTCAGAATACAAGAAACACCCATGCCAACATCCATCAGGTGATGAAAGAAGTGCAAATACTTCCTCCCTGCCAGTACAGGGTCAGTAACTGACTTCTGAATATTGCCTCAGCTAAACTACTAAGAAGGCTAAGTCACCTTTAAACAGTGTCTCTCAATCAAGTCCCACGTTACCAAGAAAAATAACAAGGTACCTTTTACCTGCAACAGTCCTGTCCATCACAGTAGGGTCACGTCTGCTAACATGTGAAACCTTTCCTAGATAAGATCACAGAGAGATTAAGCTCGTGTATCAGAGATTAGGCAAAGTTTGTTTTCTCTCATTTGAACCAGGGTGGGGATAGTCCCTGGGCCTACCCCCACAGGCTTAGGCATATTGCCATTAGTGGTGTTTTGTTGACAGCAGGCAACGGTAAATGAGGCCCCACTTTAATCAGAGGCATGCGGGGCTGGTGTCAGAGTTCCCCCATGTCTCTCAGGTGAAAGATGAGCAGGGAGAGAGGTGTTGTCTCCACGTTAATTAAAACTGCTCCCCTCACGCGAGGACTTGGTGTTGCTACCACCAACCCGCCCCCTGAAACCACGACTATACTTTCAGCATAAACACTATCCATTAGCTAAGACTGCAAAGAGAGGGGGAAACAGCAAGGGGTGTAATTAATCAGACTAAGATCATGTTCTAACCACTTAAAAGCAAGAGGGGGGCATTTATCTACAGGGGAAACAGGTCTGTTCTAGTTTACATGTGAAATGTGTAGTTGGAGGTTATTTTATGAAGTCTTTTAGGAGGGATAACATAAAGGGAGAGTGAAATATATATATATATATTACAAAGACTGTACAAAGGATGTTGGTGGAACTGCCTTCATCCTTTAATTTCTCTTTATCCCTGCCCCTCAGCCTATGTCAAAGAGACAGAAGATATTGTCTCTAGTTTGGCTATTTACCCAGAAATCCCATCCTCCACAGCGGCTTCCTGTTCCCTTGAAGTGAGACATCCTTTCCTGGGGGATCAACTGGATGAACCAGACACAGATATGAGGATGCTGCTTTAGCCTGGCCATGCCCAGTTACAAAAACACATTCACGCTGTTCATCTCAACAGCCCGCCCTGAAACACCAGTTCCATCCCAGCCAGGAGCACCAGGCAGGAGGCATGCTGCAACCATGGTTTGGCTTGGGTGGATGAGACAAAGAGTTTTTGATAGAGGGTGGGTAGATGGAATGAAGGAGGGCAGTCTGGAGTCCCTGTTTCGCTTCCATACAATATGAAACCTCCCAGTCTCTGATGCAAATAAGGTGGTGGAAGCAAAGAGTGAAAACAAGGGAAAACATGAAGGGAAAAGCAGACTGAAAAGAGGAATGGGAGGGGAGGAGGCCTCCTAAAGCACCACAAAAGTGAAGGCCTTTTCAATACACGACAGTAGTGAGTGTCAATCAAGTGGTCAGAATTAACAATGTAAGGCCAGTGCAGGGAGGGCTAATGTCATCTTTGATCCACCCAACCCCCTCTGCAATACTTCCCTAGCTCTCCACTTTTCACAAACCCCTTGTGACCGCATGAATTTGACTAGTGACAGCTCGGCATCCTGTAATTTGCCAATTTGCACGCATGTCAAAAAGCCAGACCAGAGTAAAATATGGCCACAAAGTGGGAATAGTCTGAAAGAAGTGCAAGAGATCTGCAACACAGGGGAGGATAATGGAGATGATGGGAGAAACAGCAGGATGAAATAGATTTGAGTGAAGGCTGTTTTCAAAGTGTGTGTGCCTCCTTCATAGTGAACAGTCGACTCTCATGATTTCTACATAACACAGCCTGGTGGGCCTCATTCACATGCCTTGTGTATTTGTCTGTGTGTGTGATTACATGTGGATGATCGGTTTTTGTGAGTGAGCAAGAGTGTGTCTTCTTTGACAAGACCATGTGTGCCATTCATCTTTATGAGCACAAGTGTAAGGAGTTGAACAATTCTATCTGCTACTGCTGTGCAGTAAAGTGGGGGATGAGGGTGATTATCCATGGCTGAGCCATTAATCTTGAGCATTATCAACACCTTGCTGGTGCAATCTGTGTTTAAATCCAGGAGTCGATGAATACTTCTCAACCAGTGTTCAGCTCTCAATTATAGTGAAGACAATACAAGAACTATAGCAACTAAAACAATGGTCGAATCATCAAGACATGCCAGGATTTAGAGCTACAGAACAACTTGACCTCACATTTTCCCCAGTGGAAAATTAACTGTATATTTAATGTCCACATGTGCATGTTGAAATACACCCCAGCACACATACACACAAGAAAGAACCATGAAGCCTGTATAAATCTCTATCAGGAAGCCAGCCAACCTCTCTGCCCCTTGCTGGTGAAAACCATATAATAGTCTAAGGAACCAGAAACACATTTTCTGGATAGTTGGCAGCAAATGTCCCATAATGGTTTGGTCTGGGTAACTTTCTAAATGTTATTTTTATTGTGGGGTCTAAAGTGAAGGGGGTAGAACGCCTGGTTGACAAATGCACATACACATTGAAAACCCTATGATGGTGTTCTGTGTCATGTATGTAAAAAAGAACAGAGAGAGCAGATGTGGTGCCATGAAACCCAGCCCACACAAATGTATGCAGACAACCAAATTAAACATGCTGCAAACCGTTTTGTATTTATGCACAAAAATAGCTGTAGGTCAGCAGTTGTAAACTCTTTCTATTATCATATACATATAAAAGGATGTCTTAAAAAGCCCAAAAACTATCGAGGAAATATGTTACTTGGTAATGTTCTTGCTGAGTCTGCTCTTTACACTTGTTTAACAATATTTTACGTATCTAAAACATTCCCAAACACTGATTAACAGCTGACAAAGGGGCATTTACTGCTGCAGGAGATCCTCAAACCATGCGTGAAAGTTAAAATGAGAAGCAATTCTGTAAAACACTACTCATTATGATGGCTATTTACCACATCATTGTAACTGTAAAGGGTGGACCTTTAAATGTCTCACAAAGTAATCTCGCCTCTTTTACAGTTCACTGAATTCTTTACCGCGTTCCCAAGTGAGCGATGTTAGAGGGTTGAAAGGAGGACAAAGCTGACATTGCTTGTGGCTTTTTAAAGTTGTGTCATTCACTCAGGAATCAGGACATTACAGAGCTATTGATTGTTCAGAGAGGTAAAGTAAAATGGAAAGTGCCTATGTAGAGTATATAAAAACCCAGTCTTTTGAAGCTTAAGCCCAGAACCTATCATGAACAACATTTACAACTTGGTCATGATTGGACATGTGAGAATATTCACACTGTATACAGTAGATACAGCTGCTTTGAAGTATCCACTGCATGCAGAACAATTAGCTAAATGTATGATCCAGAACTTAGAAGGTGCACATGTCCGGTGTTATAATTTGCATAGGACTGGCATTAATGAGTCATCTTCTGGAGTAAGGTCTGTGACTGCTGGTGCTACAGCCTCACACTAGTTTTGCTAAATGATCAATTGTGTTTTCTTGTGCAGCTGTTGTGGTCTACATTTGGGCGAGTGAGTGGATAATACTGACTATTGAAATACTTTCAGATTGTGCACACATCTCTGGAAAACTGTGACATATTATGGCTACTAGGAAAAAAATTAGCGTAGTGAACTCTTTTAAATCAAAACTGTTGAGCTGGTGAGTCTACTAATGATTTTGGTAAGGGGAAAGTCAGGGGGTGAGGCTATTCTCTGGAAAAACAAATCAAACAAACAAACAAAAGATAAACAAACAAAAAAGATTTGCACCACATATGATGATTTATTAAATGTTTTGTATGACAGCAGGAAGCTCTACTGCAAACATAAAAATAAGATGTGTAACATCAGGCCAGATTGGAATAAGTATGCAGCAGAGTAGCTGACGAAATTTAAGTCATGAATTCTAGCAGGTAGACCTAGACAGGCGAGCGTGTTTGCCCCTCTACAACCTTGATAAGGCTAGGTGGAAGAGAATGGATGGTTGTAAAAATGAAGAAGCCATCCGCTAGCTGAGATGCTATTAAGTAACAACATCTGGGTTAGATCATATTGTATATTTGCTGAACATCTCAAATACTCCACTATTAGGCTAGTTCCTTAGCTTTCCATTTGTTTAACTGACATATTGGTAAAGTAGGCAGTCTTAATAATAAAACGTTTTAGAAATAATTCTACTGAATAGATTGTTTCATAACTGCACTTGTAACCAGTTCAAAACCAAACATTGTCCTAATGTGTGTATTTGGGATGAGTAATAGAATTAGGCATGGTGGAAGTTTGTGCTTTGTTCACAGTTCTTTTTCTATTTTATGATTTGTCAAAGAAGTGTCTGAGTTTGAAGTTGTCCATGGCTTATTGCTTATATTGGAATTTTTAGGGGACAAGATGGTTGCTTTCCTGCACAGTTGGGTTGAGAATGTATCCTGGCTGTTGTTTGTACTTATGCATCAACACTGGGTGGTGTGTTTGAGAGTGCTCCATCTGGTGATTCTATTTTCCTACTGGGAGACGTCCATGTTCATGTGGGCAAAGACAGTGAAGCATGGATGGGCAGGATTGGGAGGAACAGTCTGACTGATCAGAATGCAAATGTGTTCTCTTATATGACTCCTGTGTCCAATAATAAGTCCATGTGCCACAGGGATACCCTAGGTTGCAGTTGACGATGGATTTTGTAATCATATCATCAGATCTGCAGCTGTAAGCTCTAGACAATCAGGTGAAAGAGGAGCTGAGTTGAGGAGGAGCACAAAACCACCTGGCTATAGATAATTACCTCCCACCTTTGGCACAAATTTGACAACATTCCGAGGGAGGCTGGGAACATTGAGTCATTTTGAACCCATTGCATCAATTTTTCAGGCTACTGCACAAAGGTATGGATGCAAGGTGGTTGATGCCTGTTGTGGTGGTAATTGCTGAACCAGATGGCCGACACCGGAGGTGAAGGAAGCCATCAAACTGAGGGAGTCCTCGCAGGCATTGGCTTGGTTGGTCTGTGGGACTAAGAGATATCTGATGGGTACTGCCAGACCAACTGGAACAACGCTTTGGCAATAGCTGAAACAAAAACTCATTGGTGGTTGTAGCTCACGAGGAAAAGGACTTTTGGTCTGCCTCTAAGCAATTTAAGAAGGGAAAGTGTCCCTCTACTAACTTGCTGTATAGTGTGTGTGGTGTGGTGCTGACTTCAACTGATGATATAGTTGGTCGGTGGAAGAAATGCTTCAAGGACCTTCTTAATCCCACTGACATACCTTCTATAGAGGAAGCGGAGTCTGGGGACAATGGGTCGACTTTCCATTAGTTAGTTCATTAGTTGAATCTCCGATCCAGGAGGAACAATGCCATTTTCATTCTGTTTCACGCTTGGGAGTGAACCAGGTCTTTATACTCTTTAGGATATTCAAGTATGTGCGGGCATTTGCTTAAGTGCTGGAAGGCTTCTACTTTCTTCCAGTGTTTCTTCAGAATCTCATCTCTTTTTTTGTGGAAAATGTTGTCCTGTTCGGTTTATCAGGAAGTGGCTTCCAGTTGGAGCAGTTCACAGCAGAGTGTGAAGCAGCAGGAATGAGAAGCACTTCCAAGTGTGAGGCGGTGATCTTCAGCTGGCAAAGGATGGGGTGCCCTGCACAAAAGTGAAGCTGTCAGTTTACTGGCCAGTCTCCATCCTTATCATTCCCTATGGTCATGAGCTTTGGGCAGTGACCAAAAGAATGCAACAGCAGAAACAAGTGGTGGAAATGAGGTTTCTTTGGAGGGTGACTGGTCTCTCCATTAGACATAGGGTGAAGAATTCAATCATTTGAGAGGGCTTCAGAGTAGAGCTGCAACTTGGATGCCCTTACCTTGAGATGATTCAGGCATCTGACAAGGATGCCCCCTCTGTTCCTTCTGGGTACATTGAGGAGGACTGGGGAAGACCCAGGACATCCTGGAAAGATTGTGTCTCTCATCTGGCCTGGGAAAGACTTGGTGTTCTCCCAGATTAGCTCAAGAAGGTGGTTGGGGAGAAAGAGCTCTGGGCTTCTCTATTTAGGCTGCCTGCCCCGGAACATGGTTCCAGATAAAAGGAAGATGGATGGATGGATGGACGGATGGATTAATGGCATATTATGTATAGTCCACAAATTTCTAATTGGGTTGAGGTAATGGCATTTTGAAAGCTTAATAAAGCAGCCTATTCTTTCCCAAACCAGTTTTGATGTATGTTTGAAATCATGGTCTTGTTCGAACACCAAATAATGTTCAAGTGTAAATTGTTTATCTGTTGATTTGCGGTAAAGTTGAAGAATTTAATGGTAAACCTCGTTCTTTATTATTTAATCCGGGTCGTGCAATGTACCAGTGCCACTGGCAGTAAAACAGCCCCAGAGCATGATGCCACCAACACCATGCTTGATATCTGTGTTTGGTCAGTGTGGGCAAAGATGCTGGTGTTTCAGCAGTTTCCAGTTCAAGGCAGGTGGTTTCTGGGGTGTTATTGAATATCCTAGCCAATTTTCTCTTATCTGAGGATGACATTTTGGAGATCTTGGCAAAATGGTTATACATCTGAAGAAACTCTACTTGCATTCAGTTGTTTGAACTGATGATCTTGGAATCTGCAGATGTTTAGAAACAGAGCCAAGAGACCATCCCAAAAGATGTAAATCTTCAATATTCTTTTCTTAGATCTTCACTTTCTTCAGTTCTTCAGTTCCTTGGACATTCCCAATGGTTTGAGTATTGGTCAATCCATCCATGATGAGAGGTTAATAGACTTAGAACCTTTAGCACCACTTATTAAAAGATTTACGTGATTAAATGTATATATTTGAACCTGTAGATATATTTTGACCAAGTGTGCTTTAAAAAAGATCCAAAATCAATTCAAATTTTGGTTTAATTAAATTCTTGTGTTTTTTCAAGTCACTAAAATATGTACACTGTACAATCATTCCACACTGGAAAAAGAACAATTTAAAGAAATCATTAAAAGCCCTAAATCATGGTAAATGGACTGGTTTTTGTATAGCGCTTTTCTACTCTATCTGAGCACTCAAAGCACTTTGCAGAACTTGTCCCATTCACCCATATTCATACAAGCACTTTTTCTAATCTTGTTTCTATCTAACATTCACACACATTCAAAGTGCAATGTATGTATCAGAGAGCAACTTGGGGTTAGCATCTTGCCCAAGGATATTTAGCATGCAGACTGGAGCATCCAGGGATCGAACCACCAGCCTTTCAATTAGCAACTGACTGTGACATCCAAATCACTGTGGCATTCATGCCCACGATGAGTGTATAACTTCTGAAGACAAATATTTAAGATTTTGTGCAAGTTATTATTATTATTGTTGTTGTTGTTGTTGTTGTTGTAGCTAAACCATCTGTGTTTATTTTTAGTTTATTTGGCAAAAGAGCCAGTGAGCTCATGGTGAGGTGTCCATTATCTGTCCATTCATTCATAAGAATCACTACTCCTCTTACAATATTGGTCAGAATTTAACAACACTTACATACAGTGTTTGCCTAATGGAGTTTTACCAATTTTTGATCAAGGTCAAGGCAAACGTCGACTTTAAATCTCATTTGTTTGTGCCGCAAAGCCAACCAATGACAAGAACTTATCATAACATCACTTTCTGTACTACTTTCTGTACTTTGTGATAGATCTCAGGTTAGATGGGATTGAATTTAAATGTTATTGTTTCTCTTTTAGACGATTGAGTATTCAATAATGATCAATAACTTCAATAACTTTAGTAATGTATTTGTACCTAATTTTTACGACCATGCATAATATTTAAATAACTAGTATTAGTATAAATAAATAGTATTTTTCTACTGCTGGCTAAGAATAAGCATTAATATAGATTGTGATTCATCTGGATGGGCCAGATGAACTGTCTGTAACTTTGCACTCTGTAGCAGTTTCCACTATGCAGTTTTCCCTGGATCCAGGCCTTTGTGACTAGTAATTAAATACATATCTTATTGCCAAACTTTAACCACTGGTTAAAAAAAAGGGAGTACATGACATTGTGGTGCCCTGGAAACTGGAAAACTTTCAAAATGAAGAAATAAGGCTCCCAACTGTAATTTTTATTTATTTTATTTTAATTTTATTTTTTATTTTTAAGTTTAGGTTAGTTTTTAAGTTATCCTAAACTATGATAAACCAGAAATAACAGAAAGCACAGCTGCAGTTTTACCCTGGTCTATAGTGGTGTATAACCACTATAAATTACCATATAGACATATAAGGTTTGGAGTGCCCATTTATCAGCCAATGCTAGATAGCTGATGATCCAGGTTCACTGGTGATTTTAAGACTATTTATGACCAAGTAAAAGTCATGTGGGCATTAATATGTATAAGCCTTAGGACCACGTATGTTATGATTTGATATGTCATATAAATCAAATAAAAATTAACTGAATATTTTCATATGTTATTTAGTAAATATGGTGTGAATTTAACTGTTGGAAAACAAACAAACTAACTAACTAACTAAAACAAAAGATAACCTTGTACTATCAACAGTATCTCTGTTCCTCATGTATTTTTGCACTTAACAGTGAAACATTTTCTTCACCTGCAATACCAAGCTGCTGGTTGATTTTCTTCAGGGTAGCTAATGTAAAGTTTCTGCTCAATTCAACACTGAACACATTTTGAAGAGACTAGCAAGAAATCAGGCCATAAGAAGCAGAAAACTGCATTCCTGTCATGCAACTCGGGTCAGAACCTCTGACAGACTTACTTCTTGTAGCGTAAAGGCTGTCAGAAATGATCACTTTGTTCAGCAAATGCACCCCCAGCCTGACATAGCCCCTCCATTGGTTAAGATAAAGGACGCAGCCCAACAGATTTGGTGACTGACTGTCTCCATCACTCAATAGTCTCTGGTCTGTGTTACACACAGTTTAGGTTGTAGAGGCAGTGTAACACCGTCATACAGGGGGATAGAAAGGCAGAGTTACTGGATATTACCTAGGGATCTAGGGTGGAGAATCAGTTTCCATTTCACCATGACCTTTTATCTGGTCCCAGTGGTGGTCAGTTCCACCACTACCTCCTTCCTTTCACATCCCCACTGAGCAACTTTCGCTCCAGTGCTCTCTCTTTCTTTTTTTTTTCATTTGTCACCCTAGCCATCTCACACTTTTACTTGGTTAGGAAAGAAATGTCGCCCCCCCCCCCCCTCCCTCCCAACACACACACGCACGCACACACACACACCCCACCCTCCAACAAAGAGATCAAATTCCCATAGACCATCTGTCTTCTCATCAGCTGTTTACACAGATTTAAATGTTAGCATTGCACACAGTGCAAGTGCGTAACTAATATGCAACTGATGAATACTAAGAAAATTACATCTAAACAACTCCATATCAAATTAAGGACCACCGACTACTTCTAAACGAAGCTATAATTGCAGTGAATTTTCCCCTCAGGATGGGAGTCATCTCTTTCCAACACCCAAGCTATTCTTAGTGTCTGTTAGTATTGTTTTCCCCCACCAAACGCTACTTTCATATTAAAACGTTTGTGATGACTTTCTCTTATGCCAACAATGCCGGGAAGCTGTTTGTCACTCGCCTAACTGCACAAACTGACACACTTTGGCCACACCCTTTATTCTTTCTGGAGTCTTGTCGTACCTTTTTCACTTATTTTTAAATAATTTGCTTTTGCGCCATGTGACAGGAAAACACTAGTAACACAAACTTGTAGCAAGCAGTGAATGTGTAACAAACTTTAATGACTGTTTCCAAAAAACTTTTTTTAAGACAAAATGCATCAGTACTATCTCAGTCACAACTTTGGGTCCATCTGCAGATGTACCAACTGCAAAAACAATAAAGAGGTTCACCTATGACTGTCATCTATAATCAACACTTCCCTTATATAAATATCGCCATCTATTTTGTTAATAGACAGAAATATCCTCTTTTGAGTCCGTTTTGACAACAAACTTTAATAATCATTAAACACTAGCATTTATAAAGCAACAATTTTATTAAACAAATTGGGTAGTGAAGATTGCGTCCTCTTTTAAAACACTGTTTTGTTAAGTGTTTTTTGTTTGTTTGTTTTCCCAGAGTCAAGAATCGGCTCCGCACTTCAAAACAGATGCATTTTGTTGAACTATTTATACTGATTTTGATCTATTTCTTCCTCCTTTTTTTCTTTTACATTTTTCTTTCAGAGTTCTGGTTTTGGATTATTAAAATGTTTGTGTCATGTGAGGCAAATTCAGCATTATCTCACTGGTACATTTCTTTTTGCTTCTGAAGCCAAAGAAAGGCAAATAAGAGGAGGATACATAACAACTGTGGTTAATTGGAAATTCCACCAAAATTCCAAAGGTTCACTTCATTTGTAAGGGGTCACTTTTACATAAAGCAGTACAAATTTACACAGCTATATTAAAGGACTTCTGCGGTGGAAAAAGAAAATCCACATGGCATACCTTATTGAAATATTAATTCCAGCTGATAAAGCGAGAGCGTGCATGTGTGTATTGGAGAGATGGAATTTGTATTGCACTGAATTCTTTGATGAGTCTTTTCACATACTTGATGCAGCTGTGTTTTGTATTTAAAAAAAAAAAAGATGTGATTGAATCTGCATCAATTTTCCAAATTTCGATGAATTAATTTTATTAGCAAAATACTTAGAAATTATTTTTTAACAATATTTAATTTTAATAGTTTATATTTGTAATTGTTGCTTTTGTATTCCATTGTTATAGGAATACAAAATTAATAATACATTTATAATTCTTCATTATCTTCACGATTCCTTTATGAAGATTATTTTTCACAGACTATTGCATTTTTATTCTATTTCAATCACAGCAAAAAATTTTACAGCTGATATTTAAGCTTTCTGCTGTGTAAGAAGTAAGGTACTTTCTTTCAGCAAACAAGCAAGGTAGGCCGTATTAACTCGTAACTGTAAGTCAAAGTCACGAAGACTTGTTCAGCTCTTTATATGTCATAGACGATAAAAAATAAGCTAGAGAGAACACACAGTCAGTAAGCTTAACACTCATCTGTGACATCATTTTGCAGACATGCCTGTCCAACACTCCGGCAAAACCAAACCTTCACTACAGAAAATAGAGGCAGGCTAATCACCTCAACATTTGTGCTCCTCATACATTGATAAATGAATCCATTGTGCAGTGATTATCACAGTTATTCATAGCCTCTTTGCTATGTGGATGGTACATTTGTTGCATTACATAGAAGCAGACACTGCTGGGCCCTGCAAATGTTTCCCTGTCACTGTGTATTACAGGCTAGCCAGTGACATTTATAAATACTCTGTAATCTGCAGTGCTATGAGCACTGTTATTAAATTGCCATTATTTTGGCGGCAACTGGGCCCAGCCTATGATTAATTGAATACTATTAAGTTGAGGAGGATCATGCCTGTGTATAAATGGTGCTTTTACATTATAAATTAATCACAGACAAATTACAATAAATTACTGTTTGGTGGCACTAAGCGTTTCATTTCAAAGATTCACAATAATAGAAAGACAAGAAAGACAGAAACATATTATTCATTCATTTTCTGGTGACACTTTAATAAAGAATGATTTAAAGGGTTGGCCGATGTCAGAGTGGACACGTAAGCATTATGGTGTGTGCGTTTTCTACAGACACTGGAGAAACAACAGATCATGCTCTGGTAAGCATCAGGCTGAAGCATTGGGCTTTTTCTTGCTCTTGGAGTAGGAAGGCTGAACTCTTAGTCATGTTTCCCCTCCAGCACGTAACCTCAGTCATAAACCTCATTTTTTAGACCTGTTTGATGCAGGGTATGAAGTCAGCATTTGCTTTAAAATACATGAGGACTAAGGAATGTTTTCTAATGAATTTGAAAATATAATTAGCAATTTTTTTTCTGTGTTCCAGAAGTCGTACTGCAGTCCCTGAAAGTACAAACTACTGCTCAAACTAATCGGATAGTATCACATAGAAATTGAGACCTTAACTGGACAGTCTGGGTTTTATGGGACAGTATTGGATTTTATGTTCTGGATGTAGACGTTTATTCAAGGGCTTCTGGTAAGCAACAGGACTTGTGAAAAAGATGAACAGTTTTCTGCCCTTATCAAATTGCCTAGGAGTAAAATAAAGTATTTAATATGAAGTTTGATGCTGGGTCAAGCTATAAATGCAGAGGGAAGATACAGTGACATGTGAAGTCATTGTGTGTAGAGAGGTTACGGAGTCATTTACTGTTATGAAGTCATTACTTTAACCACTACACTGTTATCTGTCTTATTACCCCTTCTTTTTTTAGTCGAGTCTTAGCAGATGACTTGGCTCATGGCTAAAGAGCCCTGTTCATTGTTACAATGGCATCTCCACTGGCACAGCTTTGCATGCTGCACTGAGCTCAAGGCCTTTTCACGTCTCTTTAATGAGAGCACAGTATTTTATGTTTACATTCTCTTCTCCCTTTCCCTCACTTACCACCTCGCCATACCCACTCCCCACTCTGGCACCTTGGCAATTCCAGCTCATGATGGCTGGCTGTCTTTAGTGGTTTGTAATTAGCATCTTTCATGGCGCTCTTTTTTTGTTGACTGTAAGCTAGAACCAGAATGGTGCCCGTGTTAGACCATGTCACTTTTAGTTGGAAGGGGTGGCAGCAGCAGAGATTTCACTGGGATTTAGTATGTAAGTTCACCAGGGATGGCCTCCAGGCATCCCTTTCCCTTCCGTATATTCAAACAAACTTAGCTTCAGTGAGAGTTGACTTGGATCTGAGGAGAAATCCTGCCTGGCACTGAACCCCAAGGGAATGGATGCTCAGTAGCCTTAAACACATTTTCCTCACTCCATACCCCCCCCCCCCCTCCTGCCATTACTTCATTCCATCTACCCTCTATCCCCAAGCTCTGACAGAAGGTATGTATTTTAGGAGAGACCCCTGGTGATGTGATGGACATGAGAGCCCTGTTTGAAATGGAAACCTACACATTCTGCCCTGCCAGGGAGATCCATGAATATCCCAACAGAGATGGTGAAAGGAAATGGAACAAGTGAAAAAACAGTCATCTTTATTGAGGTTTTCCTTTCAAAAACACAAGTAAATATAGGAACAACACTTCCCATTCAGGATATGACGCTCTGTAATGCTATAACCTCAATGGAGCGCCCACTGACCACCACAGACGTAGATAATTTCCTTTTTTTTTTTCATATCAACACTCACTCTTGTATACACTGACAACACATGCTGGCTAAGATAACCAAGAAAAAAAAACATGATAACAGAAATGAATGTAATTCATGAAAAGAGATAAACTGGGCCACACACAAGCTTATCCTCTTGTGTGTGGAGTGCTGACTTGCATTCACCAACTATTGCATCTTTTTTTTCTTTCAACCTCCATTTATTTCACACAAGAGAAGAATAGTGTGTGTTTTTATGGATGTGTGAGTGTGTGTACTTGTTTACACATCTTTGTGAGGACCAAAAATTGGCATGCCACTATACTTGTGGGAAACAACATTCACTTGTGGGGACCAAATGCCAGTCCTCATGAATTTGAAGGAAGTTTTGAGGCACAAAATATGGTTTTAGGATTAGGGTTACAATTAGGTTAAGTAACGGGTTAGGAATTCATTTCTGATTGTTAGGGTTTCAAGGTAAGGGGCTAGGGAAAGCATTGTGTCCATTTGATGTCCTCACTAAGATGTGAAAGCATGTGTCTGTGTGTGTTTATGTGTGCATACCAGCATAGTTTGGTGTGTCCATATTGGCTGATTTGAGTGTGTGTAAGCATCTGTGTGTTTGTGCACATCTCATGTCTGATTGCGAATGTGAATGTGCAATGAAAATGATGCGGCACACTCCATCCACCCTATAACTCACCTGGACTGATAAAGAGTGCAAAGGAATCGTTTCCTGCGCCTGCTACTCATTCAAATGGGCTGATGTCTGTAAACAAGAGCTGCAGTTATCCATGTAGCGGTCAGATAAGAGGGTAAGGAGACCTCCAGAGTGATGGATCACGAAGGGGCTCCCAGTCCTCTTCTCTTCCCAGCACCGCCCTGCCACCTTAGGATAATAAACAGCCGCAGAGCAGGGGGGGCAGATAAGAGCCATCACTCACATTGGCCAGGCTGATAAGACACAGACGCTCTCTGTCACCCTCCATGACATTTGTTTTTCATTCCACTTCAGACCAAGGGAGAAGTCAACCTGTTTCATCTCATCAATGGGCTCCGCTCAGGAACCCCCGCTGAGTGTGTGCCACCCTTTGACACTGATGGTAGTCAGGTGACTGACTGTGTCATGCTGCACAGAAGAATAATGAACTGCAGCCAGAGTAGGTTTTTTTCACAACTGTACTATCACACTCAAGCAAACATATCCATTCTTTAAAATGCAATGAAATTAACAAATTTACCAAACTTGAACTCTCTCTTCCTGCAATGTTCTTTGTCTCAGACAGAGAGCAGCAAACTGAGTACCTGTTCTACACATCCCCACTGTGATTAATTGTGACTTTTTAACAGATGTGGTCAAAGTAAAATAAAAGGTCTTGGACACCTACTATCATGTCCCAATACCATTGAGTTCTATGAAAAGTTTGTTAATTTTGAATACCTTTACCTGGACTTACTTTACACTTTATATACTGTGTTAATGGACACACTGGATGAGGTTTTAGAATAAGAAACAACCAGGAAACTTGATGTAGGTTTCTAGCCTTCCCTGACTGGCTATAAAAGTAAAGACTTGAATCAATGTAAAGTCTCCTTGAACAAAAAAACTCGAGTTACAAGTTGTAAATTATGCTTTAGAGACTAATATTTCTGATGGGGACCATAAACATAATATTTAAGTCATTTTGTATTTTGGCACTTTTAATTCCCTTAAAAATGCAGAGGCCTATCAGAGTGAATATGCTGTCATTGTAAATTTACCTGCTCTAACACTCCTTCTACCAGGGTCACCTCCAAGTCACAGATTTGAGAAGGTATAAAATGGTTACTTTATAGCTCTCCCAAATTGTTATACGTTAGAGTTATGTGCATTGTATTACCCCTAATGAAGGGCGTAAATTCTCAGTTTACGACTGCACCTTTACATGAGGGGTTGTAAAACACACGCTTTTTGCGTTACTTGTGTTGGTCACCAGAGTTCTACAGTTCAGACTGTGCACACACTGTTTCCATTAGTCAGGGACTGCTCCTCCGAGAGGGCTCCATATGCAGTAATAGGGCAGAGCTGTGGGAGAACGACATCCCGTCCATCGGACATGGATGACATTTAACAGACAGGGCCAAATTTCCGGTGATCAGAATGCCAGTAACCAAGAAGTTAATCTATGGCTCTCACAAATACCTCATTTTTGTTTGCTCAGAGATGAACCATATCTTATAGCTCTGGAACAATAATCAATTGTGTTAACACCCAGATTTAAACTCAAATTCACTTCACTACTCAAAATAATAAAGTATTTGGTCAGTTGTTTTCATTTAAATCACCTTAAGAGTGGAATGCCCACAGACTACACTGAGTGGAAGTGAATAAAAAGGAGGTATTCATCAGTGTCACAAACCTTGTTTTTTTCTTTCTGATGCAAACTTGAAAAGTATGTCAAATATAAAAAAAACAAAGCTCTTTTTGAATTTATTTAGAGTAGTTTAATCTGTATCAGTGGCACTGGATAAATAAAGTTATATGACAAGCGTTAATTTTACTTATCTCCTTTACTGATTGAGTTCACCATAATTACATCAATCATATTTATTGGGTTTGCACCTTGTGCCTTAGTAAGACCTGCTAATAATAACTGGAGCTCTGAAAGGGAATCTTTGTTCAGTTTACAACCTCAGCTCTGCAGATTTTCTACAGCACTTAGAATTATACCTTTGAAAATACCCTTCTGAGGGCGAAATCACCAGAGGAGAGAGCACAGAGGAGATGCCACCAGTTTAACAGCTTTCTCCATGTCACCCTATTGCCACTCTCTGGGGCTGATTAGGTTTACGCCATAAAAGACATGCTGTTCACTGAGCCCTTTTACATGTGCATTTATATGCTATAACTTGCTACATTTTTGCAAGGGTTGTGTCTAATGTGTACTGTAAAATAACCATAATTGAGAACTATGCAAATTCCAGGCCTTGCAATGTTGCTGACACTAAGGTTTGACAGTAAAAGAATTCTGGAGACAGGAGACATTTGTGACAGCACCACAGGATTGTGAGGGATTGACAAATCAAGCAATTAAAGAGGAGGTGATTATGTCATCATTTTCTTGGGTTGGCTGAGAAAATGGTCCTGCTACATTTCATATTCACTCTGAAAGAATGAAAAAGGTAAAGTAGGGGGGATGAGGATTGAAATATCTCACAGGGACATTCTGCTTACTTTTTTAGACAGGCCTTATCTCCACACGTTCAGCCCTGTTAATATGATGATGAACAATATTTCATGAAGGACGGCTGACTGTGTCTCTCCTGGAGAGAGCCCAGGCACATTCTACCTCCTCCCCATGTCCTCATCTATCCTTTGTACCAGTCTTCCCTGAGAGTGAGGGTGAAGGGGGGCAGGTGGGCGAAGGGAAAGTGAGGTAGATAATCACTACTACTCTGCACACACATTCCTTAGAAACACACCAATTCGGGACCCTCATCCTTCCCTTTAAGACCCCCAAACCATTTTCATATCAATAATCAAGCAATTTTTCTACATGCTAATCCATCAAAGCGGGCTGGGGCTAATCTGCAGGCGAGGCTCTGGGTGGTGTGTGTCGCTTCCTCTTTTCAGGTGTGCCCCGCTCCCTGGCAGACATTTGTCCCGCTATGGGGCACACAAAGCCCCTGCCCTGTCAGCACTGATTGATCAGAGGCCAGCTGTAAAGGAGGAAAGCAGCACACCCTATCAATGATGCGCTACATCTGCACCTGAAAAGAGTCTTCGTCTCCTTCCACAACATGCTCCATGCTGCAGATAATGAGAGCAACGCTGTTAACAGCTCCTGGAGCTCTGGTTTTTGTCATTGTATATAGGCCAAATGCTTACCTTTTAGATGGAGGGAAGACAGAGAGAAAGAAAAAAAATAAAGCGGCCCGTGGTAGGAGGATTATCATAATGTCTACAAACGCTGACAGGGTTGAATTTCAGTGACTCTTTTTCAGATTAACGGGGCTCTTAAAAAAGGTGCATTTGCAGAACAATGTGATTGCGTGTTTGATTTTAATTTTCTGACAATCTTTCACAGCATGTAAGAGATACATGTAGATGTTTTTTCTGTACTTTGCATTGTTGGGATTTAGAGAGGCTAAGGGTGCTTTTTAAAAGCTTGTGAAGGCATAGCAGGCAGCTCTAAGAGCCTGGGCGATCCTGCACGAGGTAGAGTGAGAGATAAAATGCAGAGGCCTCATTAGTAGCACATTTATCATCTCCTGTCTGTGATTTAAAAGAATGACTGGGTCAAATCACTTTAAATACCTCGGGGGAAATCAACATTTGTCATTGCAAAGCAAACCTGCCTCTCCCCTCTCTTCAGGCATTAATTTATTCTGGTAAAGCAGCCCCATTCGCTGCTGCGCTGATTTTAATTTCATCCTTGCAAAAACCTTGGCTGACTGTCTATCTCAATTCATTGCTTTAACACACAATTGTCTCCTTCAATTCACTGAAGTAAAACTCACCGCTAACAAGGCTAAGCCCTATCCTTAGACGCTGGGCAGGTGATGCAAATGGTCTTTAGTGAAACAATAAAAACTGTGAGACATTGAAAATTATTCGTCTGACGTCCACAATTAAAAACAAATGCCATCAGGACCGAACACAAAGATGTACACGGTAAGAACAAGCGAGAGATTATGTATTATAAATGTGTTATTAATGTGTAACTCGGCAAGGTCGGGGAAGTCAAGCTAGGTGTTGAAATATGGATGTCACCCTCAAAGAGCCCGCTAACATTGCTGCAAGTGGACCCTCTGGACACACTGCCTGACCAAATATTTATGTGTTTGTCTGCACAATGACTTACATTTCTGAGAGTATTATCTAAGGATGGCGTAGTCCTGGTAATACTACTGCGAGCATTCAGATGTGAACAAAATAAAAGGTTAGAGAATATCTTTAACTGCACTTTTTATGTGAAATAAAAATTCCATCAAGCTTTCATCTAAAGTCAGTTTATCGTTCATTGTGTCTAAATTTCTTTTTTCCTGCCATATTTACCCTGTGGCCAAACACGAAAAGCAGTGAAAATCACAAAATTTGGGTATTTCCATTCTTTAATTTCACATTTTTACACTTAAATGAATTCTGCCAGCCACTTTTATTCTAGCTGCAGTAATGTTTTGCGGCAATTCATTATCACACAGCTTTTTGCCTTTGGCCTGGATCAAATATGGGATGGACATTCCTAGCAATGCACCACCTAGTCAGTTTTTTGTTAGTTCTGCTGAGGTGACAACTAAGATGTTGATGCCAGATATGTGTTGTGGGGCACTGCAAAAATATTTCAAAGTCAGTAGGAAGGAGGCAAAAGGGACAGATGCTGAGCAAGTCCTGAAAGAAGTGCAGGATGGGGTAAAAGCAGCACTAGAATAAACGCATATCTATTTCATGCCAGTTCAGACAGAATAGTGTGCCATATGTAAATAGGGGTTCAATAATGAATGCACTTCCCCTGCTTTTATTTGCTTTAAGCTCTCACAGTCACACACACATTGGCACCATGCGAGACACAAATTAGAGAGCGTTTTAAAGGAAATATTCAAAGAGCAGCCTGCCGCCGGAATATCAGTTATTATTTTTGATGTTGCAATTTCTGACACTTTGATGCAATCAGTGAGTAGCCCCGGCATTCAGCCCTCTCCAGGGAGAGAGCTGTCAGGAGTGAGGAGCCGGTGGGTAGATAATTATGGGAGATCAAACCTCGCTAGTTAGTAGGCAGGAACGGGAGGCAAATGCCAAAAACCAGCCAATGTTTCGCAAACGCTTGTTCAAGGATATCCTAATTGCTATAAGTGGTTCCTTCAGGACTGGCACTTCAAACACTGCCTGCTGCATGATGTCATCTCCCTGGCTCCCCTTCACACTCACAATAGGCAAATTAAGGAACAGGGCACAACAAAACATACCAGAGGATAGTGTCCTTCTGCTGTCATGACATGTGGACCACATCAATATCAAAAGTGCACGCATGCTGCAAATGTGTATATAAAATATATGTAAACACAAAGTGACAAGAGTTCAGATTTAGTCAAGCAGATGGCATTTGAGCAGTGCATGGTTTTTTTTTTTCTTTTTTTAAAAGTTGAGATACTAGTGTAAAGAACTGGCATAAGATTACATATCACAATTAAAATAGAATGTAGGCTAATTAATATGCAGAAAACAACAAGTGCACATGTAGTGTTGGTAAATATTAGAGTTGTGCGATTTCAAAAGCAATACATTTTGACATCTAACTGTGTGCTCCATAATTCAAAGTGAGAACACAGTGCTATCTGTCAGTACTGTTTCCAGGCTACCTCTCTGATTCCCTTCTTACCTTTACAGTTCAAAGGGAAGGAGAGGGGAAGGTGAGTACAATTAGCTGAAATCAGTCAGAACAAATTGTCCAACAGCACCACACTATGCTAAGACATCAGAGTCCATTTGCTGATGGTGCAATGACCCTTTTACTGTGACCCATGCACTCCAGTAACATGCATAAAACCCCCTGTTGTCTAATCAGCCTCTCATACTTATCATTGACCAATGTCTCGTCTAATACAGAAAGTAACTTGAAAAAGAATCCTAGACCTGCTTCTGTCTGCCTCAGCTACATCAAAGGAAATCCAACCCTCGGCAATCAAAAAGAAGGATTTCATGTTTCAAAAACAATTCACATTTTCAAAGGAGGACCACAGCTGACATACAATCGCAGTAAACCTATTGAGTCTTCAGCTCCCTCATTCTTTTTCTCTCCCTGTTGTGAATGTGAATCTTGAGGGTCATTGATCATCTCATTAAATTCAGACCCAAAGAAAGCGATCCTTTTCACACAGCTCAGGAATTCAGACGCAAAACACCCCCGCCTCTCTTCAGTCGCACACAAACACACTTGCACCATCAAACATCACCAAATGACTGCTTTTCGCAGACAAGAAAGGCGGCAATAAAATGATATAATAAACTCTATTTTGTTCAAAAGGGGTAAAAGGAGGTCATTTTCTGCATAGAGTGCTGAACTGTTAGCATAACAAAGCCCAGGCTGGCAAGCTAATGGCTCTTCATCTATGACAAGGAGCTCACTAGCTTTTCACTGTTGCGCTCCTCATAAAGTGGCCTGAAACAACACCTTACTTATGCTCCTGACCTTCCTACATTCAAACACAGGAAATCCCAATGTCAAGCTCGAAGTCTATACATATCCACAGACAGGCACAGGGTGAGGTAAAAATAATAAACATGACACAAAGAGTATTAGTATATTTCCAAAGGAACGACACAAACCACACCAATAGACAGAGTAAGCAAACAGGACAGTCTAGTGAATGTGCAGCAGCCCTCAAGCGGCTTGGCTCTGTCCAATTGTCTCTCTAATTGGTGGTGTCTATAGAGTGTCTTCTCTTTATTTTTGGACAGAGTCGCATGCCAACACATAAGGTAAATTACATAGATGGGCTGGAACACAACAGAGTATGCAAAAATTACAGCAACAGAGAAAAAGTGAGTGCAGAGAGCATTGGCGAGAGGAAGGTTATCATTATCAGTATTTTATTCACCGCTGGGAAACAGCATGTTAAGAAAACGAAGATTCAGGTGGCTTAACAACCAAATTGCTTCCCTACCAATGGCCTCTCTGTCCATTCCATCATCCCAACTCTGACTGAGTATGTTACGGATGAGGTCATGCTGCACTCATCCAGACAGTGGTGAGAGGCCTCATTCTCCACTTCTCAACCCTGACGCGTTATCCGGGAGGCCTGCCTTTGATGTGCTCATAATATGAAGGACACAGGGCTATCAGCTAGCTGTCAACTCAGTAACTACCCTGCATCGCTCCCAGGGGCAGCAGAGCTAGCCAAGCCAGGATGGTCGTCCAGCGCCCAGAAGCTCTGCTGCTGATGGACCTGATTTATTCCCCGGAACGCTGGTTTGTCTTCCTGCAGTTCAGTCAATGACTTCATTCAGCAGGGTGAGGTCACCAGAGGCCTGGTAATAAAGGGGCTGCACTTCACAGTAAAGACAGCATGCCTGTGTGCAGCTCTCCAAAAAAAGAAAAAACTCCTTCAAGAAAGAACAGGGTGAAAAAGAGGAAAACATCCAAGTGTCTTTGGCTTCAGTGCAGCAGTCCTTGAGCAAGAGGCAAGCAGACTGTACTTCCTCTCACTCCTGCCTTTTCTTCTCCTTCCTGTTTCCCATTGTAAGAGAAATAATAATTGGCAGGCCAATGAATTATTAGTGCACACAGTCACTACAGAAAGAACAATCTCCTATATTCGTGCATTGAGGTGCCATTAAATGTGACTTTCCTTTAAAAGAATAGAGTTTCACATGAGTAAATAGACTTGGATGTTCCTTTTTCCCTTTGACTCTCGCTACTTTCTATTCTATTTGAAAATGTTCATAGTTTTTATAGAGAATAATGTGTCAATGTGATGAATGAGTATTCAATAAAACCAGTGATAATGACAGAAGTTGTCCTCTCCTCTCCTTGAGTAATAACTGATGTGGCATAGCCGTTTAAAGCAGTACTCTCATATAACAATGCTTATTATGAGCCAAAGGCCTTTAAACAAGTCAAATAAAATTGATGTCATTCACTTTCTGAAACTCAATGATGATCTGGGGAATTTCACTCCAACAAACGGCATGGGAAAATGACACAACTTACGAGGGCAAGTAACTCACTCTCACACTTACAGGATTGTAAAAAATGACAATTTCTTGAAATGTCTCATAAATTTGCTGAAATGCATGCTCTTGCCATCCCCATGATGATTGTTGCTTTCACTTTGTGGGCCATGCAAGTCTAGTCACTTAATGTAATCTGAAGTCACAAACCTCCCCTGTGTCATAAGATGTAATATTGTATTTTGGAGTTGTTTTTTTCTTTTGGTGAGTCAGGTGAGCAAGCTGATAGGAAACCAATAGATGATGGTCTGTGACCTGACTATCCAGTCATCATTCCTCTGGGGTATAACATGGAAGGGAAGGGGACGTGAATGGTGCCCCGGCAGCGATGCACGGTGCTGCAAGCTCATAAAGCAGGCCATCAGCTGACCTCTGAGGCAAAGGGAACAGGCAGGGTCTTTACGACCATCACCAGATTTAACAGCCAATAATGACTGGAATAACCGCTTAAACCTTTACGGACCCGCGCAGCCGCATGGTAGCAATGACAGCAGAGCCAGACACGAATAAAGCGAGAGAGAATGATATATTCAGCCAGTGCAATGACAGGGGCCATGTTTCAATCGAAAGGAAAATGACAGATGGGGGTGGGAGGCTGATATGTGTGTCTCTTTAAGTAGAGCCAACTGGCTTGTCCATTCTCATCCTGATGAATGCACAACAGGGAGAGCTGGAGAAAGAAGTGGAAGCAGGAGAAGACAGAAGAAAAAAAAAAGGGTGCGGACAGAAGTGATGCATGGGACTAGAGATGTGGGTAAGAACAAACAAAAAAATGCAAAAAGAGAGTGCAATTTGAGCTATTTTGTGTGTAAGATTAGCATAAATAAATCACTTTAAAACCTTGTATATTATATATATACCTTGTATATATATAATATACAATTGGTTATTTGATAATTCAGATATTAATAACTTGAATGAATGAATTTGAACATTAAAAAATAAAAATAATATAAAGTACTCTAAACAAAAGCAATCAAATAACATTTCTGGTATTACATGGTATATCATGGTATATATCTGCATACATACATATAAACACACACACACACACATATATACACACTACCAGTCAAAATTTTGGACACACCTTCTCATTTAATGGTATTGCATTGTAGATTCTCACTAAAGGCATCAAAACTATGAGCAAGTATGGAATTATGCAGTAAACAAAAAAGTGTGAAATAGATTCTTCAAAAAGTCACCCTTTGCTTTGATCACTGCTTTGCATACTTTTGGCTTCATGAGGTTGTCACCTGAAATGGTTTTCCAACAGTTTTGTAGGAGTTCCCAGAGATGCTGAGCAGTTGTTGGCCCTTTTGCCTTCACTCTGCGGTCCTTCTCATCCCAAACCATCTCGATTGGGCTTAGGTCAGGTGACTGCGCCATCTGCACTCCACTCACTCTTCTTCTTGGTCAGATAGCCCTTACACAGCCTGGAGGGGTGTTTGGGGTCATTTTCCTGTTGAAAAACAAATGATGGTCCAACTAAATGCAAACTAGATGGGACGCCATGACGATGCAGGATGCTGTGGTAGCCATGCCGGTTCAGTGTGCCTTCAATTTTGAATAAATCCCCAACAGTGTCACCAGCAAAGCACCCCCACACCATCACACCTGCTCCTCCATGCTTCACGGTGGGAACCATGCATGTAGAGACCATCAGTTCACCTTTTCTGCGCCGCACAAAGACACGGCAGGTGGAACCAAAGATCTCAAATTTGGACTCATCAGACCAAAGCACTGATTTCCACTGGTCTAATGTCCATTCCTTGTGTTTCTTGACCCAAACAAATCTTTTCTGCTTGTTGCTTTTCCTTAATACTGGTTTCTTAGCAGCTATTTGACCATAAAGGCCTGATTCGTGCTGCCTCCTCTGAACATGATGTAGAGATGTGTCTGCTACTGGAACTCTGTGTGGCAATTATCTGAGCTCTAATCTGAGGTGCTGTTAACTTGCGATTTCTGAGGCTGGTGACTTGGATAAATTTATCCTCAGCAGCAGAGGTGACTCTTGGGCTTTCTTTCCCGGAGCGATCCTCATGTGAGCCTGTTTCGTCATAGCTCTTGATGGTTTTTGCAACTGCACTTGGGGACACATTCAAAATTTTAGCAATTTTCACAACTAACTGACCTTTGGTTCTTAAAGTAATGATGGTTCTTGCCATAATATAAATTCTAACAGTGGTCAAATAGGGCTGTCAGCTGTGTACCAACCTGACTTCTGCACAACACAACTGATGGTCCCAACCCCATTAAGAAGGCAAGAAATTCCATAAATGAACCCTAAGAAGGCACACCTGTGAAGTGAAACCAATTCAGGTGACAACATCATGAAACTCACTGAGAGAAGGCCAAGGGTTTGCAGCACTGTCAACAAAGCAAAGGCTGGGAATCTGAAATATAAAATATATTTAGAGTTATTTATCAATTTTTTCTTTGCTCTTTCTTTTCTTTCCATATAACTTGCTTCATATATTTGATGTGTTCAGTACGTACCTACAATGCAGAAAGTAGTAAAAATAAAGAAAAACCATAACACACACACACACTTAACATCAAATGATAAATAAATGCACAGACCCAGTAGCGCACTTTCCGTAGCACACTGTATTTGAAGTATATAAACGTCTTTACAAGAACAAAGTAAAATAATCTTAATTTACAATATTTGTTTAGAAGGCTTCTCTCTCCTTTATTTTGATGTCAAGTCTAAGTTATAGCGCAATAGCATCACTTGGACCGAGATCATAACATCAATTCATTAACTGCTGGCAGCAAACTAATTCTGATTTTCAATAAACTCTCTAAACCTAATACCGTACTCATGAAAGGAAGCCCATTTCACAGGCTGGCACATGTTCAAGCAACATATGCTCACATAATCTCTTAAAAAGCATGATCCAAGTCCAAATTTAATTATGTAATAGCACAAACGAAATCAGAGTGCCGACACAGCAGAGCTCTGATACACAGCGTTCTGCCACTCCACTCCTATTCTCTTCATTTGTTTATTGCTCTCACCAGTCCCAGCAGCCTCAGGGGCTGTGGCGTTTAGAGTCCACTCAGTGGTCTACAGATGGCTCCAAGCCTCTATGTTCATTGCATGGTTATTTGTCTTTTTAATAAGGTTTGTTTGTAATATATGACTATTGTTATATGATCGTAATACTTTTTCATAGTCTCGCAAGCCATTACTTTTAGGTTGCTGTGTTTTTACATAGTAAGCTCAAAGTCTTTTAACTCGACTTTGTTTTTTTTGTTAGTTCACACAGCTTTACTGTGGTATGACTCAGTCGAGGAAGTAGTGCTGGTGGCAGTCAGATGAGGTTTAGTAGTTTCAGGGACTAAATGGGTGGGGGGGCTAAGGGATGTTCATGGTTCCCTGAGCCCTGCACTTCCCCTGGCAGCAGTAGTCAACTTGCAAAGCACCGAGCTGAGGCTCTTGATCTCTGTAGAATACAGATAAAATTTTACCAGTGAACAGTGTCAGGCCTTTGCTGAATATGATAGTGTCCCTAAACATTGCTGAGGAGGAGTAAAAATATATATGTGAGCATAAAAGCCACAACGGGGCTCTACTGAAGACTATATCCAAGATACCAGGTCACCTTTTTTCTTGCAACAGTATCAATAAATCCAGGGACAAAACTGCATATCTTAAGCACCTTACTGGCGACTTTTACAGTGCAGTTGGAGCTTGGCACGCAGACGATAACATTCCCCCCACACAATGGTCTAATCTTCATGGCACAGGTAGCACTGGGATTGTCTTGGATGTGCACTCTGCCGTCGCCCGGGTTTGTCCCGGCATTAGAGCCCTCTGCATTCCTTTGTGCTTTTTAACCAATGAATTAAAGAGGATTTCAACAGGGGAATACTTATCTGAAAAATTACCCCTTTACTCAGAGATAAACAAATCAGACTAAATAAGTTGGAAAGAGTTTCACAAACTCATTCTGTAATCAGGAAGAGCTGCTTAAGATAACAACGCCTGATTTAAACATTTTTACACAAAGAGTAAAGAAAAGTGAAACCTTAAGCTATATGGAAGAGGTTGGAACTGTGCAACTGCCATTGCTTTGTAAAATAGTTTACAATTTGTATTTATAGGAGCCAATCAGACTCTTGTGTTGCCAGTAAATAAATGAAATTGTTGGGGAGTATTGTCTGTAGATTATATATTCAGGTCACTTCTCCCAAGAAATCTTTTAATTTTTTAATCCATGCAGATGTTTGTTTTCAGAAAACTTTCTGAAGTGCATCCCCAGATGAACACTGAAAGCATTCTTAAGTAGCTAAGTTGCTCTTATACAAAATACCTCAAAGCGTCTAAGATAATACATGTGGATTGAAATGCAATCTGCCTCTCACTTCTTCTCAAGATAAGTACAGCCATTGACAAGACCTGGCTTCCTCCTCTTATCTCACAAACACTTGATACCAGAAACTCTGTGCATGAATAAGTCTTTCAAGATTGTGATGTAAATATATCCGATTAATCACAACAAGGAAAACTGCAACAACTAGTGCTACCCCCCCCAAACAACATTGTAAAAATGTTCCTTTGCTTGCAGTAGTATCACAAATATTTTTCTTATCCATACTTCCCACTTATGGTTCTGTGATCGCATAGCTCTCAGTCATATACCCATTGCACCGGTGTGTTTTAATCTATGCTAATCTATTGTAATATTTTCATTTTCATTTTAAAGATTATTATTAACATTAATTTAAAGCAAGACAATATTAAAAAACTAGAGACAAAACTGCATTTGGATAATCTATGCAACAGCTCTAAGCCCATTTCCATTCCTGATGGATTTAGTGACACATCCACCCCCACTACCCCCCAGCGCTAAAATATTTAATTTTACTGAGTAGATCCCCAGGACATGAAGGAAAACCATCAGGTCCATGTTCAAGTTTAATTACTGATTGCTGATTTAAACCTAGTCTCAACCCTCCAGCCCCATATCTGCGTCAACCGTAAGAATAAAAAAAGAGCGAGATGGAGAGAAGTGCTGGGAATGAGAGACAAATCTGGATAACAATGCGCGTGCGCGTGTGTTAAGGGTTAAACTGCAGCTTCATGATTGCCTCTGTAAGACAAAGAGCTGTTACATATTGATAAGGCAATTTGATGAGTGCTTTTAAAAAAAGATAGCCAAATTCAACACACACCAATATCCCTCCAGTCCACAGTGTGGCGCTCTGCTCTCTGTCTGTTGCACTGAGTCAAAACAGATTGAAATGAGCCTCAATTTGGCACTAACCATCTGTCCCCACACTTTTCACACTATTAAACGTCTGTGCACATGAGCACGAGTGTGTTTGTGTGTGCATGCGTGTGTGTGTGTGTGAGAGAGAGAAAGCCTGTGTGTGCATGTGTTTGATTAAGCTCTGTCTAGCAGCCCCCATTGCTGCCGATGCCTGTGAATCTATTGCAATCCCTTCATCACAGATGCCACTTCATTTACATTCCTTGGGCCTAATTTGAAGAAAATCTCAGGTGGTGGGGATATATTTTCAGAGTGTCCCTCTTATAGGTTTATCCAGATTCCAGTGCGCTTGAAAAGTTGCACTTGTACACCGAGGGAGGCATTTTCACCTAATGAAACCCAAGATCAATAGAACTGTTCTCTCTTCTCATATATAGTGTATGTACACAAGGGAAATAAAGTATTATTTTTCATCCTCAAATGTATAATGGATATCATTCTTTATTTAATACTTAGTTCAATTCCACATGTGCCGCAAAGGGGAAATATTTTTTCTGGTGATGTCCTTTTATTACAGGAAGAAGGTATAAAAGTGGAAACATTAGGTTAGAAGGTATGAGAAAAAATAAACATTACGCTACTTTACATTACTGAGAAATGGCAATAGACTACGTTGATTTCAGCAGCTCACTCAAGCATTATACCACAATGCAGTTAATCTCGTATAATTAAAAAGCGAACAGACATTTACATATTAATCTTCTCTGCATACGACAATTGACATATTAGAAATCAGGAACTTGAGCTTAAAAGCAAAAGTGCAGAGCACAGAAAGGTGGAGAGCAAAAAAGAGCAGATAAGTATAGAGAGGAAGGAAGATGAGGATGAAGAAGATGAGAGGAAAGCGTTGAGAGCAGTCACTTCAGGTGCAGCCCTTATCGGCGGCAGAGAGAGGACCTTTCTTATGTAATCTGTGATTTCATTCAGCCTCCGTATCAGATGATTGTCTGGGAGAAGAAAAAGCCATTTTGAGGGGAACAGGCTGCGTGAAAAGGATCGTCTCCCCGGCAGCTCACCCTTCCATGTCGAACCAGCCGCATGGCACCGAAGGTCAGCAGAATTATTGGAGGCGGGGGTGGCTCTGCCAGAGAAGACAATGATATGGCCTTAACCCTCATTTAGAGGTGCCATTTCCCCACCTGACCCCCCTGCTAAAGTGTTATTTTTTCATGTTATGAAATGTGATAGCTCTCTGGTGAAACAGGAGTCTCCAGTTAGGAAGGTAATACTTTGGCGTGCAGCGACAGCGAGACAGGTTCAGCCTCCCCTCTAAATAGGCTGGCTGAACGGCCTTACTGCTCCGTGCTGTGCAGACAGTTCAATCAGGGTAAAACAACGTTCATTTAACCGCTTGGCTAACAACAGCCAGCAGTACACACAAGAGTCCCAAGATTGCACAGTTAAGGGAGATGATGATAATGTCTTTGTGAATTTCACCCAAACATGTCATTTTAAAATAAGGCTCTGCACAGGGCTGTGTTAAGTGTCATAACCTGTTGTTTTCAGTTCCTGCTCTTTTTCTCTTTCCCCACACAAGAGGGGTAATATGTGAGGGAATGGTTTTTGGTATAGGTGGAAATATCTTCATTTAACACAGCAATCAGTTATTTATGAGGAATCAAATGCAGCAGTTATAAAGAGGTCTGTTTGAAATACTTGTTCAGCAATTAATAGTCAACGTTTGCATGTGATCTACTTTTAATAAGTAAGGTGGAAAATTATAAATGCCTAATGCCTGATTCATTTCATATCATACTTTTATTAATGTACAATGATGTGAGCGGGCTCTGGTGTGCAAATTAAATGTCAACGAGATAAAGCAGAGTAACTTCACAGCAAAGGTTACATATGATCTCCTTATATTTTTCGAAGTGCAAAAAAGTGCATTGCTATGCAAGTCATTCCTGCAGAACGTTTGTGACTTGTGTAAAAGAAAAAGGTATTACCTGGAACAATGTTTTGATTACCGTCTGAGCTGTAACGATCAACCTGCTATCTAAAGAGACGCAGGAGGGGGTGCATCAGAGAGATGAACATCTTTGTCTACTCACAGCAGCTCCACCTAGGGGAGCAGAGAGGAGCGTGGTTACCTCTGAAAAAAGACTTCTACTTTTTCACTCCTAAAATCTAAACAAAAATGTGTGATGACTTGCTCTAACTTCAACAAATCTTACCTTATTATTTGTCACTAATCACTCTTTGATGTGAGGTGAGAGAACACATGGCTACAGGGTCCAGCCTGACACAAGACCTTAGTTTTGGATAATAGTGCCCAGAGGGCCACGGCACAGGGTAGTGCCGGGGGTCAGAGGAACAGGCAGATTAAGGAAGAGAAGTGTTGAGTTTGTCACCTCAGGGCCTCCACCCACACAAGGAGAAGATGCTGTGACCAGGCCCTGCCATCATTCAAAGCAGATGGCATTTTTTATGTGTCAGGGCTTATTTTGGGGATGCAGCCTCTGGCAGGCCCTGGTTAGACTAGTTATTAAGCATGTACGCTTATAATTTAGCCAAACCACAGTGGATTTGGACCCAAACCCAGAAGCCTCAAACTAAAAGACTTTCCCTCTCTTTTCTTTCGTGCCTTCCTGTCATACTGAGCAAAAGCGAAAGAAAAATGAGATTGTGAACAAGGCTTTACACACAAGAAGCTAATGCGGTTTCACCATGCATTTATGGAGCAGCATGCACTTTGCAGAGTGACTTGTACAAAACTACGAAGGACAGTGTAGGACAGAAACATGTATTATGTGTAGGCCTATTTAAGGAAACCCAATATAAGTAGGATAAAAGTGCATCTTTCACATGAAATGCGTGTAACCTCTGATAACTTTCTGTAAACACAGTCAGTGATCAAAAACAGCCTGGTGGATGTACAAACATCTGCATGGCAAGAAGACCTGCTTGCAAAAGCAGTGGAATTTAAATCCACGCATTCACATGTCACAACAGTACTCAGAAAACACACATCAGGACTGCAAAGCGATAATTAGCAAGCACAGCTGACTCCTTGAATTGTTCTCCGTCCTCCCCCCATCGTTTCCCTGCTAATAGGGGCGTGAGTCCCACTTATTAGATGTGATTATCCACCCAGGGCTGTATGTAGATTAGCATTATTACATCCCTCAACCAGCTTCTGTGCTATTTAGACAGAAAATGTAATTCAATGATGTAACTTAGATATAAATCTGCATTTACAGGGCAAAGTCCCACTCCAGCACTGGTTATGACAGGTTGGCTGATTAAACTATCAGGCTGACAAGCCCAGCAGTCACACAAGAGGACAGGCAAAAGTACAAAGGCCCTCTTATTACAGAAAATCCCCTAGAATAGCCAACGGTGAGGATATGGTAATGATGTAGTACCTCTCCATCAGATTTACAATACACACAGACACACACACACCTGCACATTTCAATACCTATAGACATTCACATAGTATCTGTGGCTTAAAGTAGCCTCACAGAACAAAAACAAACACACATCCACAGATATATACATATATATTATACAATATATGTATTAGTGTGACAGACGCACACTCACTCACTCATAGACACACACACTTATCTATCCAATTCCCTTATCCAGCTGAATATGATGAGTGGCTTTTGGAATGACCTCCAGGCAGAGGACAAGGCCTTGTTCTGCTGCTCCCTCCCCTTTCCCTCCTCTCTTTCTTCCTCCCACAGAATGAATCTAAAAGACTGGTGACCTTGCTGTGGGTCTGTGAGGGAAATGAGCTACATCTTGTCACAGACAGAACAGGCCATTTGAAACCTGGTTTGTTGGCTTTGAATGGGCCAGCGATTGTGGAGCTGATAACTGGAAGGGGTGTGAAGGGGTGCCTTTTATTCGGAAAATTAAAAGGCAGGCCTGATGGAAATATGTCGGCACTTGCATTAAGCATATAGTTGCAGGATGCTTATCAAGTGAACATCTCTATGGCAAAAGAAAAGGGCAGACAGTAGCTGTGAATCCATACGCCGTTGCTGGCAAGCCGTAGTCACAAAATAAAAACAACCAGAGAAGATTCTGAGCAGCCTTTATGCCAATAACTAAGAATATGTTAATGATTTTCAGGAAGCAAATTAACTTTAAGGGTTTCTCACCAATGTGCCATCTCTGAGATTTAAAATTCATTATCTGCATAGTTATCAAAATCCATGCTACAGTTCAGACAGACACACAACACACACGAATTCTGGAAACAAGCACAAATGAGCAAGCTTGCTCGTTTCTCTAGCAAGATTTCTGTGTGTGTGTGTGTACATATATATGTGTGTGTGTGTGTGTGTGTGTGTATGGATGTGCGCGTGTGTGCAAGGAGCTCTCCAAACAAAAGCTGGCATCTCCCGTGGCCTGCACAAATGTTTGTCTAATGTAAACCGCCATATAGGAGCATCTAATTAGGGGTGTCAGGCTGCATGTGGCTGAGAAATCTCAGCCAACTGTCAGCCGATTCAGATCGCTCCCAATCAGCGGGGAAACAAAAGGGGAAGAAAAGGAAAGAGAAGAACCAGCAACTGGGAACCAGGGACCCGGGTGGGGGGCAATTAACAGCCAAGGTGAAGCCACTCATTGTCGTCAAAGAGACTATGCTAGCCATGCATGTTAGACTCCAACCCTCCCCGCTACTTTTGCCAGCAACCACTGGCACATTTGTAATTAGGCTCGAAAGTAAGTAGGCTCGAGCAGTGCTGCACGGAGGTTGGTTGCTTTAATGACACATGAAGACAATTTGGTAGCACTGTAAGCACACATCCACATAGCAAACTAGGTCTTCAGTTTTTAAGGGAGTAGATAAGTGGGCAGGTCTGGAATGGCAATGTGGGTGAAACCAAGAGAAAGGTCATACTAACCTAGTGTGAGTCTAGTGCCAATTTAATTAAAACACAAGCTTTATAGAAAGGAGAAGATGCTGTTAGTTACAGAGCTATATAAGACCACACCAAGTAAGTGTTAGTACCACCTCTTGGAAGGCCAAGGAAACATTTGCTAACACTTGATTTAAACATCCAGACCGGCACAAAAGCAGAAAACATCACTTGAAAGGTAGGGCAAACATGGGGCATGGAAGGTAAGAAAAAAATGTTTCTAAACCATCTCCCTTGCCGTTGATGATTAGTGGGTGAAAACTGTGTGAGGAATGTGCAGTGTTTTTTTATTCTTCTACCTAAAGCCATGATTTGCTTTGCATAAACAAAAACAACAACAATAGCAGGCAGGTTCTTCTGTAGAAGCCACACAATGAGCTCAAGGGTTCCTCATAACATCTCATTATAGTTAATGAGCGCTGTGTGTTTACAATGTGTAGCTCTATAGAGCTAGCACTGTTTACCCATCCCCTCCTCTCAATGGAGATCACTCAGCACACCCCAAAACAAAGGAGGATTTGTTTAGCCATGGGCTGTGTTTCTTCCCCTCTGGATCATAGGGCTCAGTCTAGCAGGCACAGGCTGTAAGCACTATCTCCCAAATTCATCACTGCTACCATGGGATCTCCAAATATACACTGGCTTACAAGCACACATTGAGCTTGAACTCTAAACACTATATGTACTATACCTAATTCCCAAAAGGACACCTGAACTTAAATGTTATCAAAGGTAAAATATTTTGTTGTTTATCTATTGGCTAGGTTCAGCTAGATTAAATCAGTCACGGCAAACTTCCCCAAACCAAGAGCGATCTGGAGGGCTTTGCAGCCCACATCTGGATGTCCTGTCTTGCCATGACTACTTGGTGAAAGTACAAAAACTTGTAATACTGTCTGCATTCCTCCTTTTCTGGAGACATTGACTATCAAGTCAAGTAATGAGGAACTATAACCACCAGACTTGTACAGATAAAGGTTTTAATCTGATGATGTATTTCTTTGAAAATGGCTAACAGAATAGTGAAAGCTTCCTTTCACATGCCTCTATAATTAAACAAGTGGATAAAATTAAACACACAAAATTTGCCCCGGAACATTCCAGCTGCATCAATACAGCGCATAACTCACTGCATCATACTCCTACCCACTAATTAGAAAAATAATTATAAGCAGCTAAGATCTTTGCATAAAAACCTACAGAAGAGCTCTGCATGGTAGGCTCCTCTCTTAATCAGTGTTTTAGGAAGCATGGCAATTGAGAGTCTGATTGAGTCCTGTGCTGAGTGTGTGTTAATCTCTGATTAACATCTGCGTGTGATCTCTTGGAAGTATGGCACCACTGAGCCCTATGTTCACGCAGGGCATGAAATATCCAGGCGTGTAATAACATTTTATTTACAAAGGGCCCACTGGGCACAATGCATGCCAGCACTGCCAAACGGAGCCTAGTGCAGTTCACTTGAATATAACATATTACCTTGGCAATCCAGCTGGGGAAAGGAAAGGGGAACGGTGTTAGTCACATTGTGCTATTAGAGGGTGAGAGCCGACAGATACCTGTAAGCGAAACCTAATCCAACACTTACCTCAGCATATCAGGGCACCCTAAAAAGCAGGAAGATACAATGTGATGAAGAGCATACAGGAAGGTCCCACTTTATCCAAATACTTTTATTTGTATCTAGCAAAACCTGTATCACCTCGGCAGCAGGGCCTGAAGCAGTAATGTGTTTTAGGGAGGAATGTGAGGCATGCAAACCACAACCCCCATCAACTCCTCTTAAATCAATGGTGCATTTAGCCAGAAAACCCACTGGATCAAAACCAATAAAAAACACTATTTCAGCATACAGTAGGAAAAACCAAGCACACACAAAACAACAAATAATTGGCATTTTGAGTGACAGCCAGTATATAAAAAAGTAAACTATCATTGATGGTGACAACATGCTCAGCAACTGCATGACTGTGCATAAGTGCAGTAAGAAAAAATATTTTTGGTAAATACAAGTTTTATGGATTGCTGTCCAAGCAATGCTAAAATATACATAAACTGTACAGCCACAATACAAGCTTTAAAGTATGCTAGTATATTCATATGAAATGCAAAGAATGGGTGATCATACAATATACTGCATGAAAATATATGGGTCGATTCATATTCGTTGTTTCTACGACCCAACAGCTTATCTGAATAATCTCCACTTTATGCAAGTGTGAAAATATCACCTATGGGCACCTACAGGCTGACCAATTGTACCCTCGGGGTTTGAAAGAAGCACAGCATTTGTCTGCTGGGCTGAATAACCATCATGGTAATTCCAGGAAAACGTATTTAACCTTCTTCCTTCATTCTGAACAAACAGCACGACACCACATATATAGTATTTAGCCAAAGTATGAAGAGTAAAATTGAAAATACAAAATTTTAATTTGCATTCATGTCACATTTTTAAAGTTCACATGCAAATAAATAAAACAGAACTGATAATACACTATTATTTGTTTATTAAACATTTTTTTAAATAAAGTTGAACTCTGTTTAAGGTTATGATGTGGAAGAGCATGTGTGCTACATATGTGTGCTAGATAAAATATTATTGATGGACAGATATAATCACACCTTACTCAGCTATACATCCACGGATCGCAAAGCCCATTCATTTTAGGTATTTTTGATGCTGCCTTTCCTCCTTTAAAGACTCTGTTCTAATGAATATATGCAAAAGTCCATTAGAGCATAAAAACACAGACGAGCCCTTGCTTTCGCCTTTCCATAACATAAAAAAGCAAGCTACCAACATCGCTTTCAATGAGAGCTACGCCTTTCAAACTGCTTTGGTGTCATACAAAATTACCATATGAGAAGCTATTTACAACTCGACAAAATTTCTGTGTGTTTCCATGAGAGTTCAGTCCATTCCTGTGATGGAACAAAATGAAAAGCCTGCCTTACTTGTTGCACGCAATTAAGCCCCTGCGAAAAGACAGTCAGGGCAGTTTAACATTTCATAGGGCTGTAATTATTCTATAACTGTTAGAAAGTGTTGTCCCCTAGGAGCCAATTACTTGAAAAGCGCTCATCACACACAAGATATATACAAACAAATCCTTCAAGCACAAAGTAAATGTTTAAACATTAAAAGGGATGAGCGGAGGAACCCATACCAATCAGTTTTGGTAGGAGCTAATTACTAATAAGAGCAGCAACCCCGTTGTGTTAGATATTTATGACACCAACTTGCACCTCAAACACATTGAGCCCCTGGCTGGCTGGAGTGCCATGGCTCTAAACTAACATAGAATCGAGCTGAGACTTATTGGCGTTACTAACCAAACAGTTCCAAGAGAATATGTTTGCCTCTAATACTCAGGTCATCGAAGTCCACCAAAATTTGCCTACTCTCATTTTTTTTTAACTCCAACGTTCCTTGTTTGAAAAAAAATCTCCTGTGGCAATCATTTTATAAGCTATTAAAACCAAGAAAAATAAAGAAAAATGTCTCTAAAAGTACTTAGGTACTTGAAACATTAGAATTGAGTTACATTTACAATACATTTAGGTAGTATTCTGGAAGCTGAATAGGCGGGACAACATCCTTAGTTCATTAACTTGATCATTTTTAAGTGAAATAGCAACTTCAGAGTCAGTATTAACATAGATGACTGAGATGGATAATTCTTCACATCGGCAATCATATTAACCTCCACTTACTCTCTACATCTGCTTGGTCTGTTGTTTGCTCATCTATTTAATCTCCTTCAGGCTTGTTCTTTAATGTCCTACCACGTTTGGCCATCTCTAAATATCCGCTAATGCCTGTGAAACATCAGGCCCTCAACGATAGCACTGTAAATGTAATTTATTTCTCACTCATGCAAGCACTTGAGTTAAACGATTATGGCTACTGAGGAGCAGCACACTCTATAAGATAAATATTGATTGGCTGGATGGTTTGTTAGCTACAGTGAGGTATAAGGTCTGGAGAGAAAACGCAGATAACGATAAAAATGGGGTGGGGTTGGTGTTGAGCTGTCCTGTGCCAACCAGGAGTGGTAATAAAGACCAGGTTGTTTGACCTGGCTTGGAAACAAAAAATAATTTCACATGAAAGACTTTCAGATCCAATACCAAACAGATCCTTATTTTCTCTCTCCCTCTTCCCACTCATTATTTCATTGCTAATTTTGCAACTTTTCTGTTCTCTGAGCAGGGAGGTTAACTGATACAGCATCATCAGTAAGCAATACAACTGGATGGGATTAAGAAGATTGCTTAATATAATTTTTAATTATTATATTAACCCCACCCCCTCATAAAAAACAAAAAACAAAAAAACAACAACATTTTTTTAACTTATACGGAACACACTCCATCATTAAATACAATTTATCAAAATGTGTTATCAAAAAAAGCAATGAAACACTCTGAGATGACCTGGATTCTCCGTGACAAAGGATCACTGGTGCAGCATGCACACAGACATAAAAAAGGGACAAAGACCCGATTGCCTATTTTCACCGTCCTTGAAATTAGTAACAGCATCTCAAGAGACCCAAGCATAACCTCAAAATCCTGTTCAGCCAAATTAACATTATGACTCTCTTCACAATACAGCAAATCCATTATGATGTAATATATGACATGGACTGATTTGAAAAAAATAACAGACATACAGCCTATGTAATACCCCTTTTTCTCCCCGGGTGCAAAAGAATGCTGCTCGTATTAACAGAAGAGCTATTGTGGTCCACTTGTTCCTCAAAAGTATGGTGTGTATATCATGTGATGAGGTGTGTGTGTGTATGTGTGTATGTGTGTGTGTGTGTGTGTGTGTGTGTGTGCGAGCTTATGTAATGCGGAGACATAAAACATATCGTTATTCTGTTTGAGTGTGTTTATGTGCATGTCAGAGATTGTCAAACTTTTTCCTGACCCTCAATTGCCACAAACACAGGCATATACACACCTTACACAAGAATTTCCCAACAGTGTAAACAATGTTGTGTTGTTGACGTGTGAGACTGACTGAGAGGGAAACAAAGCTGTCTCAAATCCCATTTGGGCTGAGAGGCGGCCCATATGGAAAGTTACCAAATAGTGCTAATACTGCTAATAGGATGTTCCACTCTAAATAGGAGCTCATGTTAATACCCAGATTTTCATTCATGCTGGAAATTGTAGTTTTAAATTACAGTTTAATGCTTCAGATTTTTAATAAAAAAAAGCCCCTCAAAAAACCTTCACAGCAACACAAAAATTACCACAGCCTCTGAACAGAGCCTCAGCCTCCCATTGTCAGCCAATTACTATGCAATCTCTTTCTTATGACTGAATAGCTCACTGTTAGCAAATAATGAAAAGGCAATTATGGCAAAGCTGTGTTCATATTACCCTCTTCATTTTATGCAGGCTGTAATTATTGTCAATCCTAGAGGCTTACTCTACCATGTAAGAGGCAGCAGGGAAGAAAATGGAGTGGGCTGGTGCATGGCAAATTGGAAATGTCACAGCTACCTTTTTATCAGCACCACTAGACCCCTTTGTGCACGTGTGAATTCACGTACACGTACATGTGCGCATATACACACGCACTGCAAACATACACGATTATACCTCGGTGTCCATTAGCGCACGCACGCACATCCAGGGATACATTTATTTACACATTAACACTCAGATACTTACTTTTATCATTGCCAATCATAAATTCAATGGCGGGAGAAAAAAATGCACACGCAGCACACGCAAAACGATGTGTGTTTTGCCGACTCCTCGCCTCAAGCTGTTACTGCAGCTTAAGTACAATGCTAGTGGGTAAAGAAATAAATAAATAAACTGATGGATAAAGTGGGTCTAAGAAAAACACATACATACACACACACACATTCCTTTTGTTCTTTCCTTTTTTTTCCTGAAAACAATGATTCCCCGAAGACTCTTGGTTTTCCTTCCCTGCCAGTGTCTGTCTAACAGCAAAGTGGTGGATATATTCCTTTTGCCTTGGCCCTCATTAGCTGTCTCCATGCTGTTCAGTAATAGGGAGTGGCACATAAATGATTCCCTTTATAGAGTTTGATGTGCCACACTGAGAGTACCACAGCCCCCGCATGGACAGCACCCCCCATCAACCCCTTCACCACCACTGCCAACCCCCCAGATGGAGTGCACATGGGGGGAGGCAAGGCTTGAAGAGAAAGCACTGTGTGACACGCATGACAAACGCTTCAGCCTGTGTCGGTGCTAATTCTAATGGGTGTTGCTGACCCTTTAAAAAAAGCACATCAGTGTTATCCTAACTGCCACTAGCAGAGGTACATAATTAGGGTGGGACATCTATAAAAGCCTAGGCGCGGGCACAACTGCGGCACACATGGCACCAGGCACACTTATGGTGAGATGGAACTATAGAAGGTACATAAAGGCAGGAGGTGCAGTTAGGAGAGATCTTTTGTCAATACTCTTGCATGCATCTCTGACAAATCAAAGTGAATAAACAATGTTGTGATTCTACCGTACCTTGACAGGCGAGAAGCAGGTCTACTAACACGATTCTGACGGCAGACTTTTCAAGGTCAGCCTTTAAGCTCTTTAACTGCACTCTTTCAGGCTTTGCACCAAATTCAAGTCGACATTCATATACCTGGCAAGCACATTTATAATATTTTTTTGAAAGTTATTTTCTCCTTTCCCTTTTTTCCCCCCACTTCGTCCCACAGAAGCAGGTGCTGCTCCTTTTGTGTTTAACAAGATTCTTGAAAGTGTGCATGAGGGAAAAGTGCATTTCTTAAAGGAAGGAGTTGCACTACACGAGGCTGTCTACCAAACACGCTTTTCAAATGGATACTGAAGCCTGTCACAGTCATATTACTTTACCTCTAACATAATAGCATCGTCTAGTGCACTCCAACACAAAAGACAGGCAAGGAAACATCACAACAGGATCAGGGAGAAGAAAAGCCCTCTTTTAACTTTCAAAACTCCTTAAGTTCTCAGAGCACACAGACTTCAGTGTGCCGCTAGCTTACGATGGTGTGTTTGCCTGCTGCTTAGAAGAAGGGTGGAGAGAGGCAGTAAAAACAATGTAGTCATTACAGCTCACTTGAGTGTCATTTTGGCAGGCAGTGTTATATCGCTGCTTGACTTCAGATACGTAACTGAAATCACTCCTCTGTTGTCTTGTGGCCTAGTGGCTGTTAGGCAGAGGTACAAGGCACACAAACAAACCAAAAGGATGCCAATTTACTTCCGTACGCTGTTCTCCATTTTTGAGAATTTTGAAAGCAAAGTGTTTTGATTTTTGCCAAGCACACAAGGTGACAGATTATGATGGAAGAATACAGTGATCAATCATAGACAGATCGCAGAGGTTGCTCTGTTCTCTACAGATACAGATCTCACCAAAAACAAGAGCACAACCAGCAACAGCTGCAGCAGCAGCTGGATCTACAACAGTACTAAAATGATTCCTGAGTACAGGATATTGAGCTTGTGTGACAGACTTTCTGTGTGTGTGTGTGTGTGTGTGTGTGTCATAGGATTCTCAGATCTGATATCATGATTGTCATACACCCTTAAAGTGAGTGGCCTGTGTGTTTGTCAATTCAGTTTGATGCGTCTCTCTTATACAGACGCATACACTTTTATACACACCTTGTAAACACTGGAGTTCACTCATCCTCTATATTCATCCAGGAAAAGCTGTAAATACAGTGAAGTAAAGAGTAAAAAATAATGAGAAGACACAATCAAACCCTTAATCCCAAGCTGTTTGGCTCGAACAAATTATTTGTCTGCAATAACAGGTAATGCTAATCTGCAGAGGCCTGATGATATGTGAATAACACAAAATGACCAATTACACTAAACATGCCAGCTTTAATTTCCTGCCTCTGAGGACAGTAAATAAACATGGCATCTACGAAGGCGCAACTGGAAAGTGCTCTGCTATCCAAGCCATCCCTGAGTTATTTTCTTTGATTAGCTGCCAAGGCCCAGATACCCCTCCTGTTTCAAGTCATTTGAGGCGTTCAAAATGAAATTATAGAGCATCACTTCGAGATATTAGTGTTAAAGAGCAAGTAGCCCATGGCTACAGTAATCCCCTGTTAATCCTGACCTAATGAGACCAAGCATAAGAGAAGGGGAAACACAGGGTTAAACGGCATTAGTGGGACTTACTGGTGTGGCATAAGCTTTCTTCAAGCGTGAATTACACAACAACACTATGCTAAGAATATACTAAATTGGTAAACGTGAAATAGTCTTGTAACATAAAAAAAACAGAAAAGCAAAAAACACATCATCAGAATGAACTATTAGATAAAAATATCAAGAGCTGTTATGTGTTCGATCTTAATAACATTCATAATTTAATTATTCTTTCATTTGTATCATCCTAGTTGTATTGATATGGACATATGGAGTATAAGTAAGAAACTAATAAACACAAACATAATTAAAATAGCATATTAAAGTATAAGTATTGTATTTGTGTTAGCCAGCCATGCTGAAAATTATGTTATAGTCTGTTAGAAAACAAGATCTATTACGCTATTACAACAGCATCAAAATAAGATGGTGACAAGCTCATGTCACCAGTCTTTTTATGTCCCATATACTTGTACAATGATATCAGTTCAAATTTCCGTGTAACCGTCTAAAACAGTCACTTTGGCATTGCCAAACAACGTAGAGCTGCAAGTTAGTGTGGAAACTCCCGGTTCAGTTTCATTTATCATTGAGCACAGACCAAAATGCCTCTGGATGCAACAGGATAGAACTACACTCAATCAGAGCAATGAAACATGGGCAGCTTGGTTGCTTCTAATATGGTAAAGATAATGAAAGTGAGTATATTAAATCCAATCATGAGCTTTGCTTAAAGCTAAACAATTCATTTTACCCAAAAAACAAAAAACACCAAACAAATTGGAAATTCTACAGTCTCATAGTATTTCATATCTGAAATCACTGGAGGAAATTAAATGCTACTACATTTCTTCTTTCCAGGACAAAATATGTTTCCCATGAAATGTAACTGAAAATGCAGGTTCTTTGCACAGTATTGCCATGTGATGTAGCACTGAATTTATTTAAAACAAGACTTGATGGTCAAAAAGTTGCAAAACTGCAATAGGTAGCCAACATTATATGAAATTAAGAGAAAAAAAAAGCAATATTCTTTCACAGAACTTCTTGAAATGTAATATTTATAACTGTAAACACTGTGGGAAAAAGTCTTATTGCTATTTGTTTTTCAATTAAGAGCAGTTTATACAGCACAAGGCATTTCTACTTTATACTTAAGAAAAAATCAATAAATGTACTTTGTAAACCAGAGTAAGAAAAAAAAGCATCTGATTAAATTACACATTATTTTCCTAGTCAATTATAAAATGCTTTCTCCTTTTAGAATAGATTTTTGCTTTAGTTTAAAGCCAAACTGTGGGTGCTCTAATAACACAGGAACGAGACACACCAGCTGTGTGGCCTGCCTCATCCAAAGGTAACACAGCTCTGACTATCAAGATCAGCAGGTCACTTCCTACTCATCCCTCTGATCTTTAATAGACACTAATCAGATGTGGGACTTGAGAATAAGCGAGTGTTTCTATATAACAAAGAGACAGAGGGAGAGATTATAAACAACAAAAATCCCCCCCCAAAAAAAAAAAAAAAAAAAAAAAAAAATAACACCTTGACTTTTGACCTTGTCTATTACTGGATATATTGTGTGTGTTAACAATAGATTTCAAATAGATTTTTTTTTTCAGTCATATTTTTCCGTATGTTTTAAGCTGACAAAAAACAGACAAACATAAAGAGAGGGCTGAGTGCGAGACAGTGAGCAAAACATGAAGCTTTAAAACCTGAGATTGAGCACAGCCTCCGTCTTTCAAGAATTCATAAATTAATCAAAAGGCAGTGAATATGTCCAAACAAACACATGAAAGTTAGATGATGTTCTCTGTGTGTGTGTGTGTGTGTGTGTGTGTGTGTGTGTGTGTGTGTGTGTGTGCGAGCAGGAAAGTTGTACATATAGAACATGTCTGATCCCTGACATGTAATTAAGTTTATAGCGTTACACAGTTGCATGCCCATACTCTTGCACATAGATACAGTTAGTCAGCCACATGCACAGGCACACACACACACACATTTGGAAATAGGTCATACATAAACTCACACTAAAATAAAAGACCACACTCTCTGTCTCTTTTACATTTTCCCATACACACACAGAGGGCATGGGCTCACATCTGGGACTGTCAGATTAGAGAAGGTCCTTAATTTGTGTGACTCAGTGGAGTTTCGCTGGCTAATGAGATTGGGCTAATTGGTATCGTTACTGTAATCTCCTGAGGCACAGGACAACACGTTTAAACATATACCCACTGATCACACTTAAAACCTGCCAGTGATGCTAAAGGTCATTAGCGGCTGTGTTAATTTCCAAAGCTATGCTATGTAATGGGGAGAAGAGTGCATAAAACACTGTAGAAGTTCACCAGGGTTAAAACATTCATTTGCTAATTCCAGGATGCATGTTGCCAAAAGAAAACATGCTGTAATTACACAGGGAAAAAAAAGAGAACAAGCTACAGTAACATTCTTAGACATAACCATGGATCTCACTATGCAAACCATTTTCTCTGCAAATTAAAGCATATGTTGGTGCACCAAACACTAAATGTATCAAATTTGCCTATAAACTGATGAGACCTTAGGTTTTTAACCCCGGCTATGTTGAGCTTACATTCAAAGATATGTTTTTGCATTGTTTTTTTAATTATTAATTAAATTTTTTATCATTCCAATTAAAAGATCTACTTTTAAAACACTAGGCTGACAGTGTAGCTGCACTGTTAATTACATTTCAGCAGATTTTCCTCATATAATGCAATTGTAACCAAAGATCTTTTTTTTGTTGTTGTTATTATTTTATACTGTAAGCCTAGGAGAATTTGACTTTTACTTTTGATATAAAAATAGGCCAGTTTGCTAAAAATGACACTTAAGACCATTATAACAATTACAATATTCTTATCTACAGTAAACCCATGTTACTTCTGCTGTGATAATCAAACCCACTCTGGTACAGCTAAAAAGATTGATCACTAAAATTTAACCATGTCTCATGAAAAAAAAAAAGCAAAATTCCTGAAATACAGTAACTATAACCTCAGGCTGAAGCAAGTTACAACTGTCATTTCCAATACATAATTTAACAAATAAGCAAATACATAAATAATTCCCATGACCAAATATAATGAATTTGTAGCAAAGCCATCAGCATAAGTAGGCTGTCAGTCTCACTTTTGGCTCAAGCCAAGGGAATGGCATGGGGCTGACAGAGTGAAACAAGAACAGTAGCTAATGTTAGCACTAATGTTAGCATTAGCATTAGCATTAGCAATAGAGATAAATGGAACTCCTGGCAGCCAGGCCTCATCTGTCCACAACTAGAGACAGGTGGGCCCTTAAGCCTGGCTTCAGGTTACTGAACCAAGCCACAATGTGCGTCACGTTCTCACAAACACACACGTTAATACTACACGCTGCAGATTTGTGAACTGCAGAAATCTTGATTCATTTACTCTAGCCTTTATAGACATATTCTGCAAATAGGTTACTTTAAAACAAGAAGCTATAATGTCCTTTTTTCACATTACTTTCAATTTTAACCAGAAAAAAAGGGTTTATTTTCACTATACAGTACAAAGAAGAGAAGCAATAATGTGCATGTGTTACGGAGTTTTTGTGATGGAAATATATGTTGGGGAAGTTTGCTTTAGCACTGTGTGGAGAAACTAAGCTCTGCCACCTGTTCGCCAGATCCAGCGGCTCTATTGAATATTCTTATAAAATCAAAAAAAGGAGGAAGACAAAATCAAAGCATTTCCTGGCTGCCTGGCACAGCTTCTGAGGACTGTCCTATTTTAAGGCTCTGACCTAAAGCAGCAACCCTCTCTTTTAACCTCAAGATGTTGCCAATACAATAAAAGCATAAACCCATCTACCAAAGTGGCCATTTAATGATATGGTCTCTGACTCATTTGGAGAGATGACAGTGACAAGGCCTTACATTTATGGGACAGATACGTTGCTCTGTCATCTAAATACACAGACCTAAGAAAACTTATTTTTATTTTATATTAATAGATGAAAAGCATTGTAACAATATGATTAACTTACTTGCGCTCTGATCAACAAACTGTTTCCAATATTGTCATAATTAAATCATTAGCCTTTCACAGTCTTCCCATTTCCCCTGCTTCAGGAAATGTTTACCAAGGGATCTGGGGAGAGATGCCATGTTTGCCTTGCAATCAGATCTGAGCTAGAATGTGGGTTGGAGGAAGGCCCCTCTTCCTGCCTTGCTGACTGGTGTTGGATGGATACTCTGGGTGTAAGGACCTAGCTTGGAGTTCTATTTCTAGCCCTGCCAACACCCAGGAACACCCTTCTACCACAACGACCCAACTGTTTCCCTGACTTCAAATCAGATGAGCATTAAACTCTTCACGACACAACTCATTTAATTACTTTACATTAGACGAAGTCTGCAGTCAAGCCAAGTTATTTTTACTGGATGTTTGTCCTCTGCGTACAAAAATAGTTGCATAGTTATGCAAAGTTCACAGTCTGATCTTACCCACATACCAGCTGGCAATTTCCTCTTAAACTAAGCTGCTCTTAATGCACAACCTAGTCCTGTGATTTATACATTTTTAAATACTAACGCTCCAATTTGTAAAGCAAATCCAGGATAATGATAATAAAACAAATAATAATAATTATTAACATTATTATGGATAATAATAATGATAATAGCACATTTAAAACAGACATAAGATTAAGGCAATTTCTTAACTTAAAAAAATAAAAGGGTGCAAATTTCTTTCTACAATATGTACAGTTTGTAAGCAGGCAGTCCCCTGTTTTATGCACTGATTTTGATAATAATTTCTGTTCATTTTTTTCCTTGGACTCTCTTAAGAATTAAGAAGATTACGATCAGAGGTCTTAAAACAATCATTTTAAAACAAGATCATGACAAAAATTAAAGAGAGATATAGAAAAAAATTGAGAGAGACAGAGAAAATTGAGAACAAGGTAAAGAAACAAGAGTATGAGAGAGAAAGGACTCTAAAATGACTCTTATTGTAAATGCCTGTGCTTGTTAGCACTGTGTCACATGAGCATCCATATATCATCCCTGTCTGTCACTTGACCCTGATGTGTCACAGACCCTAGACTGTCCCCTCAAACACAAGCCCTTCTCTGGTAACCCCAGGGCCCTCTGTGGACCAGTTTCCCCTGACTGCCAGTGAGTGTTAGGCAGTACTTTACAGCCTCTGAAAAAGAGCTAAAGACCACTGGGGATTGAGATGAATTACAGCCGGGGGAGCTCCTTTAACGAAGGGCGTCCAAATTTACAGCTTTGCCAGCTTTCTTAACTTCATGGATGGAGACAAAGCAGGTCTTGGTTTTGACAGAGCCTCAGCAAGTACACAGGGAGGGGGAGTAGAGAGAACGAACACAATACAGAAAGAAAGGAAGACGAGGCTTAGCTTCTAAAAGAGAATCTAATGAATTAAAATATATGAAGCAGAATGCCTCTTGTTATTCTCTCCCCCGACAAGAAAAACGGCAGCTAAACGTCAAGTAATATTTATTGCGACCAACAGCCATTGAGAGGTTATGGACACAGAGGCCCCGACTGCACTCACTAAGTATTTTGTTAGTGAGTGCCGCAGCCAGCCGCAGCATGAAACACATTTTTCTTTTTTTCTTTTTTCTGAGATCAGTCGGTTTAAACACTTGTTAAATCAGCCAAGTTTTAAAAAAAAAGCTTTCGACTGCTGTCTAAACCTGAATGAAAAGCCCTTTGTAGTTCACTCTGTTGGGTTTGTAAAAACAAATGCACACTACATCAAGCCAATCATTTATCCCCCAGACAAAGATCAAACTAATATTGACTGAAAAACACCTGAGGGATGAGACAGTGAATGCTAATGAGAAGGGCCTTCCTAGCTGTTAATCATAGAGAGACTATTTTCAGGGGGGCGGGCGGGGGGGACCAGGGACAAGAAAGCCATCTTCATAAACATATCCTCATTTTACAGTATGGTGTACAGGGTCTGGCCGCAGCCAGACTCCTATAAGAACTGTGAATTGTATATTAGCCTCTAAAGCTGGCACTTTAATCCTATTTGCATTCATATGACTATTGCTGGATCCTGGGAGCCTTTATCCCTAGATTTGCCCATTTGTATGCCCCTGTGAGTGCAGGAACTCTATGCACAATACCAGTATCAGGATGTATCTCACATCTTTCACCCTATTTCACTCATGCAGCCACTGCCATTCACTGGTTGAAGGGGGACCAGGAGAACATATTGGAGAATGGTAAAAATAACATGGAAACTTTTGGTTGGGTAATGGACTCTCATGAACACAAATGCACACACACACACGCCTCTCATGCACACATACAGAATGAGAAAAAAAATGGTAAGAGAGAGAATTAAATACTCCTAGTGACTCCCTAGTGGAGAGAGCCACAGGCTTAGCTCCACGGCGGCTGGTTTGTGAATCTCTTCTCCTTAAACTGCTCTGTGCCTCTGTGCACACGTTGTGCTGGTGTGGGGGGTGGGAGGCACTTTCACCCATTTGCACATTAATAAACCTCCAGGAAAAAAAATATTAAAAGCTGGGAGAATAGACAGTATTTACACGTGAAACTCCTGAGGACATCAGCGAGTTTGGCAAGGGCCACACCATGGGCCTCTGTGGTCCTGCAAATCCTTGGCTGCACACGGGGGCATGATAATGACATCCTGTGTCCAATTACTCCTGCTGCCAATAGTACTGGTCATGATGGAGAGGAACACACTATTAACCCTGTTAGCATTATCGACACAAACAGCATACCTCAAATCAGGACTCTATTAAGGTGATGGCAAAGGGGAAATCAAAGGATATAATAATAATAATAATAATAATAATAATTTTGGTCACATTTTACATTATAGTGCTGATATTTAGTCTCTCATGTGAGAAACAGTATTTGCATTTATCAATATTAATGGCAGGCTAAAAGGGCTGCTATGGTGCACAATCTGCAAATATAATGTCCCACCTTATCAATTCATAACACAGACCAGCTAAACTGTCAGAAAAATCTGAAGTCACACATAACCGAGCCCAATTCCTACTATTAAGATGGCTCAACATAACAGGACGGCTGCCAATAATTGTACATAAAGATATGGGAAAGCCACAGTCCAGCTATGAATATTTCATGAATTCCAACACAAAGAGCATGCTAAAAGGATCAAAGAGAAAAACGGGAGAAGAGTCAACGTGAACATCCAAACAATATGCAAGAATCCCGACAGTATAGGTCACATGCAAAAAGACTGGGGTCACACTGAAATTGTCCATCAGTCAGACAAGCAGAACTGATTTGGATGCTAAATAATGGTTTAGATATTCAAAAATTCCATATATATGCGAAAGGCTTCAGTGCACCCTGGATCTGGCCTATCAGAGGAGTGCTCTGCCACCACACTCCCTCATGCAGACCCATGCTATGCCTCTGAGCCTATGACTAACACACACACTTGCAGATATGCAGACATCCAGATACATAGTTCATGTATATACACAACACACATGCACTTAGTCTCATACCTTGAGAATGACATAAAAACTGACATAAATTATACACACCATTTATGTTTCCCCCATAAAAATAAAATCAATGTATAAAACTGAAACAGGTTTTTTGATAACATCAAACAAATTACTGAAAGTTTTGTGTCAATTCTCAGATGGAAAAAAACAAACAAATATCAACTTTAAGCTAACACCCTGCAATGAGTTTATAAATGCTGAGCAATAAAACAAAGCAGAGACATGCTTTGTTTCCCCGATTCATCAAAGTCTTGTTTCCATATGGCTGCATGATGCTTATATCCTTTTAAGATTAATATAATTCTGTCTGAAAGTAAGAAAAAGCAGCAATTGTCACCACAAAATGTCCCTGTCCTTTGCATCCTATACATTTCAAAACCACATAATCAATGCAAAATTTATACAAGGCAGTGTCTTAAAATCACAACATGGTGCCACAATTATATTGTGATCTTCTGCTTATTCAAAGGGCCATCTTGTTGTGATTGTCATCTGCCACTTGCCATTGAAATGTGTTTTTCATGTTTCTCATCTCATTGAATGTCAAACATCTCTTATTGAGGGAGCCAAATCCATCTGATGATTTTTCCACCCCACTCAAATGGAAATGGTGCATGTGACAAAACAGTCATATTAACATAATAAAGGAATTCGCCTTACAAAAACCTCAACATCTGCCGGGTTGGAGAGAGTAATGGATAACATTTCTTTGAATCCAATTGATGGATCTGATGGCGCTTAGACAGTCATTCACATCATGATGTCTCAGGAGAGGCCAATAATAGGAACAACATGGGATTAATCTCAACACTCTTGACTCAGACGAGACAAAATATGCATGGGCCCGCAGATCTAAAAAGATGCTGTTATAAACAAATTTGTTTGAGAGTTTTCTCTTTTTTCTTTCTTTTTACACAGAGGCTTGGAGTGCATGATGCTTTGCAAAGGTATCAATAAGGCCCAAAGAAACAAATGATATAATGGGACAAAGTACCTGTGTTATGGAAATGAATTATATTTTTAAGATGAGGACACACTGTGACCCTGATGAGCTAAAGCTTTGTTCATTTTAAACTCAAATGTTCCTAAGGAAATAGTCCGATACCACCCCTCACACTGCTCCTGCAACTAGCATCAACTAAGATTATAAAACTCAGTAATTTAACTTTCAAATAAGTTCTGAATTTCTTTATACACTGTGTGTTCCTGTTAATGTGTCTATGATCAGTGCTTGCTGACTCCATGCCAGTTGTCAGGTGATTTATTTTAGTTTTTGGCAAGTAAAAGAATATATGAGTTGTATTTAAACTGGAATTAATTTCCCAAAATGCAATTTATATAATAATATAAAAGGTCCCTCGTGTTATTTTTATATCCAAATTTAATGCAAAATTACAAAAAAGTTTGATAACAAAATAACAGAAAAGCGCTCTGAAAGCACTGAGACCATCCTACTCAGTATACTTCACATTTTAAAGATTAGGGCGTCTGGACAAACACAGTATGTAATATGTTCTTCCTTTGATCTTGCTTTATCTCTGCACTAATTCCCATTCAAGTTTCATGAGAATAAAAAAAATACATTCTTGAGATATGCAACGTTATTGCAGGTTTTAAATGAACTCTGCCGGCATCTAATGAATTCAGCGCCAGGCGGTGGAGTTGTGGTTACAGCGCAGCCAAAGAGGACCAAATCACAGGACTGTAGGGAGTGAGAGCCAAAGTTCTCTACTTACTGCCAAACTAAGATCATATTAATTATCACCAGCTGAATTTTTAATGGACTGCAGCTTTTGACCACTGTCACTTGTCTCTTTAAAACATAGATTTCTGCCATTTATCTTATTCATGTTTAAATCTGGTGACATTTCTCCTTGATGCTGTGTATTCAGAACGCCCTGACGACTCATGACAGACGAAGGAAATCAAAGTGAATAAAAGACATATTTGAAACCTGGGGATGATCTGGCCATCCGGAATGCTTACAATGACCTGAATCTGATGGACAGATAATTTCTTGTGAGCTGACCTCCAAGACAATGGTTTAATAATAAATACACTGTGTCTGAATTAAAAAGACACTGTTCTACATTTTTAATGCAAATGTATTTCTGCATGCAATTAAAAATGAATGATCACAGAGCTCATGTCTGTGGACCTGGGGCTCTTGCTCAGCTGTTTGACCATGGGGACAAGAGGGTGAGATTTCAGTAAGGACAAACTTGAAAGAAGAGAAGCCAAGAAGAGGGGAGCTTCAGGGAGAGATGGGATACATGAGTACTGTCTAGAAAGGTTGGTATCTCTACTTTAAAGACTATCTAACCTGTACAAGTAACCATGGGAGTTTCTGGCTGGTGATTAACATGTTGGCTGGAGGTTTAAATCACTCCAGGACATAGATGGCCCACTGTTTGACTGTGTGATATACTACTTAGTGGAGCTTCTCTGATGGGAAGAACATTACTGATGAGAACTGAAAATGAGATTGCAGAGAGCAGGGGCAGGAATTAGGTCTGACCTGAATGGGTCTGGGGGTAACATGGAGGCTATCACATTAACCTGACGGGGGCTCCTTTAATAGGGTCCAGGGCTTAAACTGATATATCAATTTCCTTCCATGTGGACGACTTCAAAGGCCAGAGCTCATTCTCGCCACTTGTGCTGGCCCCCATCAATCTCTGGCTGCTGTGGGCATCATCACCTCCAAGCCTGAGACAAGCTAGGATAAAGATCAGCAGGCACCAGTCAATCTGCAGCTTTGTCCTGACTATCCAGTTGTGGTCAGAGAGAAGATAGCACCGTCAGAGTTCCAGTTATCTCATTTTTTCAGTGACTGTACACTAGCTGGTACTATTTATCAAAGTAGCAAAATCCGAAGCAACACAGTAAATTGGTTTCAACATGCAGGTCAATCAAACGCAGCACTATTCAGCTTCAGTATCACAAAATGATTGTAATTATAATCACAGCTGACAAACATTTCTCCATCTGTGTGTGCTAACGTCATAATAATTACCCTTGTCATGCTAAATGTGTAATTTGGCAACACAAATCACGGCTTTTACCTCTGCTGACAGCTAAAATGATAAAGATTCAGTAAAAGCATGGCAGAGCACCTTCCAGTTCACTTCCACTATTTGTATAGAAAGACTCCCCCCTCCGACAACAGAGACACAAGAAACTCTCTGTTCTCAGAAATCATATCAAAAAGCTTCTCTCGCAGTGCAGGCCCTCCAGGGTTCTGATGTCACTTCCACTGTAACACTCCGCTGATGACTGACATATGCTTCACATGAGTGTGAAGAGAAAAAAAAGGAAAACAAAAAATCCTACACGTTACACACACACCCTTTTTGTTTTAGACGACATTTCCGACTTTACGCTAACTTGTTTTGTCAAAACAATTCCCGAAGAAATTAAACGACACATTACTCAAGTCAAACCTGAAACCTAGATCTGCCACAACAAACCTAATCCACTTTGAGCAGCCCCTGTGTTGTGGTGTCCTCGGAGTGTGTGTGTTTCTCTTGAAACATGACTTAGGTTTCAGGAAGTTTTAGGCCTGGAGTCAGTCATCAAGGTTTGCGGTGGTGGTGGTGGTGGTTGGGGGGGGGGGCACAAAAACATGGCCTCTGACGGCACTGATAATGATCATGAGCAAGTCTCTTTGAAGAACTTTCACTGAGTGTGAATGAGATGTAAAATTTGTGAATGAATTACCAAAAAAGGGGGCATGTGAGTGGAAGGAGCAAAATATACATTAAATGTTTTCTTTTATACTCAAAATTAAAATAATACACCCCCACCTGCCCCAAAAATAATACTAATAATCTCACACATATAAAATATTTTTAAGTGTAAAAACACACTCTAAAGGAGAGTCCTACAGAATTCGATGGATTAAAAGAGCTGGAAAAATTCCATATTTGTCATAGAGTTCCTTTGAGCTTTCACCTTGTGATCAGAGCATCATTTAAACAAAGAACAAAAGATGGCAAATATTTGGGGAAGGAAAGAAAAAGTGGTCTGTGTAGCGAGTTGCAACAGTGAAACTGAGCGGGACGGTGCGCGGAAAGGGCCCGCTGGTGTGGGCTACAGTTTGCAGTGCATAGCAGCCGAGATCTATGAATACAGATCAGGGGAGATGTGAGGGAATTTTACAGCAGGTATTGTCTGTCACTCACCCCGTCTGTCTATGTGATCACTGCCTCCTCGGCGGCTGTTTCATCTTCAGCTCTCTCACACTCACTCATTCTCACACACACACACACACTCCTCCCAGTGCTACCAAAGAAGACCTGGTGCTGTGGTGTGCCCTTGCCAAAAAGTGACAGGTGTTCCAATAGGAAAACCAAAAATCAAAGGCCCATGATTCCTATTATACGTTGTGATACCCTGCTTATGTCTGGGTTTGTATAAGTTACTGACATCTGGATTTGACTGAGAATATATAACCTACACGAGGCAGAGCCTGAAAAGAAAAATTAGCCGTGACGTGAAATTTCAGATATGTCACAAATCTAAATGTGATCTGTTTTTTGCATGCATAACATATTAAAGTGTTATTTATCCAAACTATTTTTCATTCTTTTTTTTTCTGTTTTCTTACAATGGGGAGAAAAAGCTGCCAGTCGCGTGCCTCCATGGCCCGGAGCCCTTTAACACACACTGTGAATTATGCCTGCAGTGAACATAAACACAGATTTTACAGCAAAACAGTGTTGTATATACACACACAGACTTGAAACACCCGCTCCTTCTCTCATTTAACAGCATTACTGCTGAGATGAACCTTGCTCTATCTCGCCAACACATCATCCGCTGCCTCCCTGAAAACAAACATGTTGATAAGACGGATGAACAACGTTAAAAGTGAAACACTGAACAACAAAAAAGGCAGATTTCTCACAAGCGGTGCCACAACACACAGTCAGCTTGAACAAGTGTTTGTTTTTGCATGGGAGCGTCAGTGTTGATTTCAAGCCCGAGGAGAGCAAAAACACACATAAAGCTGCCCAACTGTTCAATCACGGTGCTCTGCAAATGGGAATGGGCCTGCAGTCTCAATTAGCTAAGTGTAGCAGGCAGCTGTTGTGTGGCCGATGGAGTGCATCGTTAATTCTGTAAATATACCTTCCCTCATCTGTCTGAGAATCACCCACTCAGGCCACATTTAGGCCAGATGAGCAACAGCTTCGCCAGTGTCTGGTAAAGTTGGCAAAAAATGCGAATGACTCAACGGAGCATGGAGAAAATTTCAATGTTCCTTTTGAGGGATCTCATTTTTCTTTTGAATAGACACAGTACAAAGTTGCCAACTTCACTACAAGGTTTCAAATGTAAAGGAAAATGAAGCAGCATTTAAAAAATAGAAGTAATTGTTGTCTGTTCATGTTCCAGTTGTAGCACCTTTTATTCAAACTGAACAACAATGTGAAAAATAAATGCTGTGCTCTTTCAGGAGCAGTGCACCATTGAAACTGATGGTTTAGCACTTGTATTGTTCTTTAAAGTTGGAGCAGAGCGGCAACAACATTCTGCCTCTTCTTTTATGGGCTATCAATAATCTTTTTCTGACACATTATTTGCTGGGTTGGAAGAAAATAGGGAGCAGCACGGTCAGTGGTTCACCACAAAGACTTCTGGGATCTGGCAAGAGCAGCGTGCGTGGGCGATGCATCCACCCTGGGACCCTGCCAGGATGTCTTTTTGACCAGGCTGCTGGAGCACTAAGGACCAGTGACAGAACTGGACGCAGCCTTTGGGGAAAACAGACAGAAGCAATTAGATGACATGACAGTTATGAAGATGATTCTTTGGCAGGTTAAGCTCAGGTTAGAGTTATTCAAAACTGTATTTTCTGGCAGAAAACTAGTGATTTAGCAGCTTGCTTTTACATTAACATCTAAGAAAATTTTGCATGATCTCATGATTCATTTTATTATGTATATGTGTGTATATATATATACCTCATGACCTAACAGTTGTTCAACCTCCACCAGTATGCTCTTTTCCATTTCTTCTCATTGCTGCTATTTTTCCCTTGATGACAATATTGCTGGTGTAAAGAATTTTACACCCCCCACCAACCCCAGCACAGCTAAGGCTTTTGGGGAAATTAAATAACCTGAGGATTGAGCTACTTTAGGAAGCTCAATTAACATATTTGCCTCTAGAGGAAAATATTGCCTCAAGTTGAATGGACGGTAATTTTACGCATGGATTTTTCCATCTTAATTCTCACAGCTTTGAATAATCCGGAGAATTTGTTTTACAGAACAAGGGGTTTTAACGTTCTGCACTGAAGATGGGGTGGGTACGTTTTTTGAGAGCTGTGTGTCAAAACAAATAACACTGCATCTCAAAGGGTCATACATTCAGTTGTGTTAATTGAACATGATTCAGTGATTCAATCCAGCATTAGTACATTATAGTAAAAATGCAGCTTCCCCAGAGCGAGATGCAATTTCTCAAAAATACAGCTTGTGCTGCCCGATTGTTGTATACTGGCAGAAACCATTGTTGACCACTATGATTTTAGACAATCTTCAAGCCTGGTTGTAATCCTGTAATCCTGCATCCCTGCACAAAAAATAATAATCCACAATATCTATATCAGTTAAGCGCACAATATGTTACATTCCAAAACTATTCATCCAAGTTTCAAAGCTTGAGCTTTTAATTATTTGTGTCTATTTCTAAATCCTCATTCACACATAACATAAGGGTCAAATTCCAATTCCAAGCTTGGTTCACCTTCCACGCGTTATGTTTAAATCCCACTGTGCACAAAGATCAAACACTTAAAAAGTTGGGATAACCTTTATTACTTCTCATTAGTGGGTAACCTGATGCACACTGACAAGTTTAACAGTTGCTGCGGTCAGCTGCTGATGCCTCCAAATGGCCTGGCCCTTTGAGAAATTGGCTGACCAGACAGTGAAGTAGTCCCTAAGTCTAGCCTAGTGTGGCTTAGCATGAACTCCATTTGCGCTGTCGCCTCTAGGCCCAAACAAAAAGGGAGTTTTAAAAATGGGCTTTAAGTCTCCAATGGCTCGGCTGACATCCACTACTACAGATCATTAAGGCTCCACAGCTTCTCCCTCTCCAGCCTCAAACACACCAGTGGAGTCATTAAAATCAATGTGTAATTAAAGTTGGAATAAACAAAGGCTTTTCTACAGGTCTTTTATTTCTCCTTCAACCATGTGTACATCTCTCTCATTTTCACACATGCGCCCTCTTTATCTCCTTCTTTTCATTCCCGTTTTTTCCCCTCTTTCTGTGTCTCAGAGTTGACATATAAGAGAGGAAATTCTCATTGGCTCCCATGGTGGTGGTAGGCATGGACGAAGGCCCTCAGCCTAATTAGAAAACTAAATACTCTGAGTAATGCCTAACCCCTGGGAATACAACTGCCATATCTCTTACACATGTGATGTGGAAGGACCCGAAATGCCACTGGGGTGTCTCGCTGAAATATCCTGTGCTGTTCCCCTTTGCACAGCTGTCCACACAGACTCATGCACTTAAGACAGGCTCGCTTTCATAGTTAAAATAGAAATTTGTGTCCTAAGTGCCGCAACACAGCTAATGCTAAATATTTAATTCCCGCGGGTGCTAATTATGGTTGAGTACTGGCAACATGGATTCCCTTTTTTCACTCCACATAACAACTGTAAAAGCAATTTAAGCATTTTTCAATTAATTAAACACATAGTCTTCCAGTAACCTCTTGTCATTTTGCCCTCCAGGACCATAGCTAATTTGTGTAGAATAGAAACTGGAAAGGGGAACGAGTGGGGGTGGGAGGAATTTTCATCTTTGCAAAATGCTCCTACAAAGGAATTAAAAGGGAAAACACACAATTTTCATGAGAGTTTAAGAAGATCACACTCTATTCTTCTCTTTCAAAAAGCCCGTAGTATTGTAAGTGTAGTTTCGAATGTTATGAACCTATATCAGATGATTGTAACCACAAGCACCAGCCCCCATTATGTTATCAAAGCAGTGGAAGATAGTCTGGCCATGAAGCTAATCCCTGATGTATTTTTAGTCACAACTGACTGATGAAGTGAAATTACTACATCAGTGATAAAACGGGACTCTCTCAAAAGCTTATACAAGCAGCAACTGAGAGAGCTCTTTAAGCTTCTGCGAATCTAAATGAGCCTTTACGGCAGTGGTGAAGAATATGACAATATGGTAAAGATGACTAGTGGTGAAATTAAGATAACAATACATTATGTATCGATAATATGCTGAAAGGATCATTTCTACTATGAAGTTCAGTTTCATTGTGCCAGTGGCCCAGCTTAAAATATATAGCAATCTGATTTCATTTATTCATAAAAACTAAAAAAAAAAAAAAAACTAAAATAAAACAGGAGAAAATCTATCACCATTTTTGTGATACAAAAAATGTCTTTTTTTTAAGTTCACAATGATGCCAAATAGAATTACACTTATTGTACAAAGTATGATATTCCTCTTTGTGTACATGCCATTTCGGTGCATATGCACATGTATATGAGAGCCATTAGGAGGGGCAGTGACACACCCAGCCTCTTATAAAGGCCCCTGTCACTGAAAGAGATCAGAAGCAGGCTGTGAAATCCAGCTAATAGTCATTATGGGATGCTGGTCCCTGCACACTCTGTACCTGCTTGCCAAGGCGGCTCCATCACACTTCATATTTGCATTGTGTCATCTTATCAGCATTCACCCAGACAGAGGACAGATCTCATTGCAGAATGACAGCTGCATTACTAATATCAATAAATAAGACTGAGGGAAAAAAGTAGAATTAGATGTCTGTCACTCCAAACAATAAAATAAAAAATAACTAAAATAAAAACCACACACACACACACAAATCCTACAACAGCACAAAAATTGAGATACAACCATGCGACACTAAAAATAGCTGTAAAAATAATATTTTCCCCTGATGTAAAATTTATGTCCAAAATCTTTGTAGAGGACCTCAGCATGTGGTGCCCACCCCCCTGTTCCAAGCGGCGAGGAAGAGTGAACTCTTAAGAACCCTGTGTGCTCAGTCACTTCTGGGCCCATGCAGTCAATAAGGCTATTTCTGATCTCCGGATGGCTAGGGTTTCAAAGCCTGTTTAAATGGGCTCCCACAAAGCCGGAAGCACCAACCTCAGTCTTCTCCCTTCCTGTCTTTCTCCCTCTCTTTTTCCCCCTCTCTTCCCCCCCCCCTTCTTTTTCTAAATACTGAGAGGGAGCTCAGCTTGCCTTTCCCCTTGCTAAAGAGAAAGGGGAAAGAGGAGCAGGCGGGGGGTGGTGGGGGTCCTCCCCTTCCACATGCACGGTGGTGAGGAAAGACAGGGAAGCGCAGGGTCAGGGCTCCCAGTGCTAAGCTGTGAAAGGCAAACGTTTGGCAGAGTAATTACACGCCGCACTGCTCTGGGAGTGATTAGTGATAGTTGTCTGTTCAAAGTGTTTGGAGTTCACAGCCTTTATGGGCTACGCTTGCCTTCCCTTTGCTTAATGTTTAGATTGCATTTGCATCAGGAAGAGAGTTGCATGTGTCAACATAAACAGTGTGCCTATGAAGCTCACCAAGTGTGCACTTGCTTATCTTGCTTATTATATTATTATCCAGGAAAGACTGTTACATTATTGTGGCGTACAGCTCACAGTTTATCTGTGTTGCTTGAGTTATCCAGGACTGAATTATAATTTGCCATTCATAGGCCAAAAGGCTTGTGTTTTGAGCTTTTATTTATTCATTTATTTTTATTTTTTTAAACAAATAAACAAAAAATTCTGGTTGGAACCTTCTGTTAAATGTCTCAACTTGGTGCAACAAAATCCTATGTTTTCACCAGTCAGATGATACTGAACTGCACTGCAATCAGCATGCTCAGGTGGTATAGCCCAACCTGCCGGCCTTTGATGTCCTTGCTGTGTTTATGTTCGCTAGCCATTCTGCTCCAGCACAGTCTGCAGATGTGACTGCAAGCGGTAAGGTGAGCTGCAACACTCCAGAGTAGCGTCCACTTGTAAAGCATACCCTGACAGAGGGTGTGGCAAGAGAAGAACAAATAACAGGATCAGAAGTGGAATTAGCAGTTTAATAATATTAGCATCAGACATGTTTCAGTAATCATTCCAGAAAACTGAACTCATTTTTTGTCAAATGAAAGAACTGTCAGATTTAACTTATCAGTGACAGCATTGCGCGCAAACTATTCCCTTTCTTCAATTGCTATCATTTACTTTATTTTTAAAGTAGAAAAAAAAAAAGCTCTGGCTCCTGGACAGGAAATCTTTCTTTCATTTTATCCCACTGAAAATGTAACATATACTTAGAAAGGTTTTTAATCCTACTTGTATTTTTTGAGGCCTTAAAAATACCTGAACAAATCAGAATCATATTTATCAAAGGGATGATAGGTATCATTTTTCAACACCTTCTGAACTTAATCCCAACACAGGGGCCAGCTAACAGAGGCTTGATACCTGGGTGGCAAAGAAGAGTAGAAACAAACACAGCCGTGGAAAGAAAAGGAAATACCTAAGGGACTTTCTGGGATTGGTGAAGAGGTAAGACAGTACCTGTAGTGCAATCCCTTCCAAATCTGCACCAGGTGTCAGGCATTAAGGAGAGCATCTCCGCTTTGGATTTCCACGTCTGGCTCAATAACCCAGGGCAGTGTGTCAGATGTCGGACAAAATGGTTACTTTCCAAGAAGAAGAAGAGGTAGAAGAAAAGAGAGAACTGAGGCACAGTGTGTTACAGAGGACGATTCTGCTGACAAATATAGATTTGCATCTTATCTAACTTTTTTTCTTAAGTATATTATATACCTATATGTGGCAGTAATTTCAGGATTTTGCAATGATTCTCATCATTGTCTGACATTTAAATATTCAATTACGCATGAAATTTCTCTCATATCATATCATATAAATTGCAACGAGACAATAAAATATGGGCAGCAGCATTTTAATGAGTTAAGATAGATTAAGGATTATAATACACTGTTATCCCACTGAGACTTTCAGTTAACTACAAAGACAACCATGCACTGCCTATTCCCTGTGTGAAAATACAAAGAAAGATAGCTTGACATTAATATTACATTCTTAATAATGAAGACAAGTTCTAAATTGAATACCTAGCAACTTCTCAATTTAAAGCAAGTAAGCATTTTGCAAGTGCAATTGTCCTGAAACAAAACAGTGACAGCAGACTTCTTAAGTACCAAGAGAGCGAGAGCAACATAGAGCCATGTTGGCATTGTTGTTTCCACAGATTATACATGACACACCGAATAAAAGGGACTGATTGTAAGATGTTTAAATGTATCAGAGGCATGGGAGAGGAAACTTAATACCTCAGCATTGGGAGATGGAGAATGCGACCGGGCACGTGCGGAATGCAGAGTGGCAGGAGGAAAGCAGCAATCTAAATTTCTAATGCTGAGGATGTTTCCCATTCCATGTTTATGAAACATGGCTACCGGGACTACAAAGGTAAGAGGATACAGCATCAAAGCCTGCCCTGACAAAAACAAAAAAGCAACAATGCTGCAGTGGAATGCACGACAGAACATAATACTCCACCTCCTCCTTCTCCTCTCCCCTAAGCAGTCTCATTTGATTACAGTGTAGCAGGCCCCAAATCAACCTCTTAGTCCCAGTTCTCACTCCCCGCTGGTGCTGTGAGTAGGAGGTAGAACACAACTTGCCAAAGTGGCTGGGAAGGAGATGAGGAGAGGTGATGTCGTGGAGGAGAATCTCTCATTCTGAGAACAAAAGAACACGGCAATGGGTAAGCCAAGGTGTCCGCGGCAGGGGTGGAAAGTGGCTGTCATCTCAAGTGTGGTGACTGAGGCAGAGACTGCATGTCTGATGACGACGAGGCAATGTATCGTTTACAGGCTCCCTCAGCAGAAGCCCCTTGCATGTCCGTCTCCAGCCACAGAGTTCGCCCTCTACTTAAAGCAACAAGAGTCAGGCTCAGCATTACAAGCCTATTAAAAGATACTTTTAATTATGCCCTGCTCTCCTGGGATCACTTCTTCCATGAACTCTGTGTTTCTTTGGCATGTGCACTTAGGAATGGCATAACCAGAAGCACGTGTTGTTTTCTCCCTCCAATTAAAGGGCATGTTGACAGATTAAGGCTGCTTCTGGTTTGTGCTCCACTAACGCGTTTAGGGAAGATGATGAACGTGGAGGGGGGAGGATGGGGGCTTGAAGAGAGAGAAAGAGAAAGACAGATAGAGAGAGAGGGACTGATATAAGAGAAAAGGAGAGAAAGAACATGCACATGAACCCTGAGGGATTAATGTGTTTACATTACCTGGGCTGTGATCTATCACCAACCTCGTCAACTTCTATTATGCATCACATACATAAGCAAGCAACAGACCTGGGAGCCCCTGCAACTCACTCATACTATTTCAATTGGATTAAGTCAGTGCAAATATCTAGGGCACAGCTCCCACACTGTGGTTTTAGCATTCTAGTTGTCATTTGATTTGTATGTTGTATCAGTTTACCTTTGTAAAGGTGACACAGAAATGCCTCCTACATGTCTCCAGAGCTTTTAAGTAACGTGAGTCTTGGATTATTGCCATATGGCACCTATAGTACCTTCACCATAAACATGCTATTTAGCCATAGATCTGATAAGATGCGAGTCAAGTATGGACACTCTCAGAGCATGAATCAAAATACACAAGAAAAGTTGAATGTTGAGTGTGTTGATTCACCATCTGAATGAGGTGTATTTAGTCCCAGCTGTGCATGCAGGTCTGCAAAATACTCAGTTGGAGAGGTTCAGCATCACTGCAGTGAAGTCTGCAACAGGGCTCATATTCACACTCAGGCTTCATTATATTCAATCAATATTCATTTACTCACTGAGCCTATTGACTCATTTCTGAAGTAATACTTCAGGTCATTCGTCTTGTCATGGAACAGGGGGAATTATCTCTTTTATACCAACCCCCATTTGGAGAACGAAGTATGGGTTGAGTCTGGATACACCCTATGGATACAACTGTAAATAAATATTTTTGATAAAACACAGAAAAATCAATGGGTGCTTCCTGTGATCCATCTCAAGCGAATCAATCATCATCTGCGCAGCTGGCAGTGTATTGCAGGAGGATGGCGTGGCAGTGAGAGAGGGGTGTAATCTTCGTCTGATATCTCTCATTTTGGAATCGCTTCCCATAATAGGGTCATCATTTCATCACTTAGCCAATCCAGAGGCCTGCCATTCAGCCTTGCGGGGATCGTGGGGAGTAGGGAGAAGAGGGGGGAGCTGATATACCCCATCAGGAGGAAACCGAAGACACACACACACTCTCACTCCATACATCTTCATTCAGGTCAATAAAAGAAAAAGAGATCACAAGAACAGAAAGGAGATCAAAAAATAGATTCTCTCCCCTGAAAGCCATATTGAATTATTGTGCTTCATGTAAATTGTATGATTATTAAAGTCAAATCAACCCATCGAATCATGGGCATCAGTTTGTGTGAGGAAAAGTGGTGATACTAAGTAAAACATTAGGGATTCTATCTCGAATAAAAAACCCGGGTATAGCAGCAATGCAGCATATTTAAAAACTATAAGAGAGTTTAAAAAAAATGATAAATTATTACAGTTCTATAAACACAGAACTGACTTTTTGAGTATATATCTGCCTGTGTTTTTTAATTATCGTTTCAAAATGTGAAAAAGGTTATTTAACTTAAGCTGTATTTGCAAGTGTGCTTGTGTGTTTGAAGGTTAGGGTGCATTTCACTGACTGCTTGGTGACTTCATCAACATGGATCTGGGATTCAAAAACAAAAACAAACAGTCAATTATTATTTTTTTAATTCATTTAGGAAAAATAACACCAAGAACAGCAACTTTTTAAGAGTGAATTGGGCATTAAAAAAAGAAATAACAATTTTAGTCATGCTTATCACTTATATAACACTTTAAGAAATATGGAAATTTACAGTTCTATAATGCAAAACTAATAATAGCCAATGAAATGCTAGTTGTTTAGTCAAGAGCTAGTGCACATATGTTTAATCATTTAACAACCCTCCCTTTTGAAAAAAAAAAAAAAAAAAAAAAAAAAGCAAGGTCAAAAATAAATTACATCCATTATTTGCAGCAGATCTCCCCACAGCATTTGGAGCGAAAACTGTTTTGAATTTCAATTGGCTTCCAAGTGGCAAAAGCCCTCAGCTAATACATCAAAGAAAAATTGGTGTCAACTAATCGGTTTAGGACACAGATTTAGAATGGTTAAAAATCCCATGAATACTTCAAGCATTTTTCTGTATACCACTAAAGGCTTGGGAGCAGTACAGCTGACCTTGTGCGCTCCAGAAACCTGTCTGCCACTCGACATTAACTGACTGTTTAACGCACCCAGCCACGCAATTAGTCCGCCACAACGCATAATATTGTGTAATAATAGCTTCTATATCCAATTTAGATTACGCTTGCTCCCTCAGGCATTTTAAGTGGCATGCATCATCTTTCATTCAATTCTTCTTTGCCACTTAAAAACGTTTCCATGCGTCAAAACGGAGGCAGTTCACTCAGGGGGGAAAGAGGAAGAAGAAGAAGAAGTGAGAGCGAATAGGAAGAGACAAAGTCAGATAATATCAGAATAATTAAAATATAAATGAAGATTAAACCCAGACTATTGCGAACATTTGCGTAGTTCAAATACCTTTTCGCATTAAAAAACACACACAAATGAACAAAACTGTACTCACCTATACCTCCTCCTTTATCGGAGCAGTGCTGAGAGGCGGTAGCAGTTGCCATAACCCTACTCCTATTATAGGCTCCGTGATCTCAAATTATGGGTCCTCCTCCTACTTCAGAGAGCAACTCTGAACCAGAACGCATTAAGGAGGACACATGACACAGACCCTTCATCCTAGGCCCTCAAAACTTTTTTTTCCTATATCTTATGAAATAAATAGATAAGTAAATATTTCGGGATGAAACAACCCACAAGGCACAATATTCCAGTTATGGGAATTTTATAGCTCGTGGCACACAATCACTCCACTATTAAATACATTTACGTCTCTAATAAGGAGGCTGTTTAACGCTGCTGCTTTATTTTAACTTTAACGTAAATTAAAAAACGAATATATACATATGTATATTAGTACCAGCTGTTATTATGAGAAAAGTTTCAATAATTACTTGAGTGTCTAATCACTACAGGGCGCTGTGAAACTAGGGCTCATGGTATCACTGTCATCTGATTAGGCTATACTGTAGGATCGCTTTGTGTATCCATCTTTCTCTTTTTTCCCCTCTTTCTCTCCCTCGTAAGTCTGAGTCTTCTCCCACTGTACCACCGTCATCATTCTTTGCTCTCTAGAGGTTTTCGGAACGTAAGAAACACGTGACAATATGTGCACACACACTCTTTAGCAGCGCCTACAGCGATCCCTTTCGGCTTATCTGAGACTTGAACTGGAAAGTCACCAGAATGAGAATGGGCTTTTAGATGTTTGAAACATACTAAACAAAATAATAAAATTCAGCTCATATTTTGAATCCAAGTTAGTATTCCATACTTGTGAAAGAACGACATTTATGTCCCAACAATAATAATAATAATAATAATGACCGTTAATTATTATATTTAATAATGATGCCTGGACTTATCTTTATTAAATATATTTAAATATATTTAACTAATTAACGATAAAAGCGGTACATTTAACACCGTTTATCTGTTTTCAGGAACAGAAATGCATCTACGGCGATCAAATGAGTTTGTCCGGTGAGATTCGGTGCACTTGGCACTCTTCTGCTCTGGTTTGAAGGTTCATGAGTTTCTGGCAGTGTAGCTTATCCGACTGGTTCATTTCAGGATAATTTGCAAAAAATGCAATAAAATAAGCAAATAGCCGTGATCACGGAGTGGACGACCACGCGTTCACAATTAAAACATAAAACCGTCGACATGATAAAAAATAATAATAATAATTCTCACCTACAAAACTATTCTCACACAGTTGTCGCTCGAGGACAATTTGCGCCATCTTACTTTTACTTTTGTCACAGGCTATACTGTCTTACCAATGCAACAATCGTCGTGCGTTAGAAAGTCGACTTGCACAACTGTAGTAATCCATTTGAAACCCCAACTGCCGATTTTAATGCAAGGCGCACGGAGATCGCGGGGCGTCAGTCTGTTGATTTAACGCAAATATGTGAAATGAGGACGTTTTTAAGCACAAAGAAAGAATAACAAAAAAGAGAGCACTGCGGTGGACCGTCTTTTTTAATTCCTGCCGGTATCTTGCGAGCCCATATCCTGGCATACAACAGCCGACTTGTTATTGATCAAGTGTGAAAGTGACGGCTTCCTATTTGGAAGAAAAAGAAGAAAGTTGGGAGTTGACAGACTCGCATGGTGTCGCCATCCAAAGGGGGGGCTGCAAGGCGCACTTGAGACTTACAGCAACAAGCCTTGTTAAAGAAGAAAAAATAGAGAAATAGAGAATGAGAAGGGTTGTTAGTTAACGCAACGGAAAGGAGGGGGTGTTAGAGAGAAGAGAGAGAGGGAGAGAGAGAGAGAGAGAGACCATGGGTTTGGGCAGAGTTGTGGTTACCCAGCATAAGCTTGCCTTTTCCTTCTGTGACTACACCCCGAGAGGAGGAGCGTAGAGTGCAGCGTAGTAGGCGTCAGGATCCTCAATTTCCAACTTAGCATCTTGGCAGGACATTTTCCCAAGCAAAGCCCCCGTCCGACTGGCAAAGAAAAAAATAATAATAAAAACTTCTGCATGGGCATGAGAGCGAGGATTCAACTCCGATAAGGGAGCAGCAGAAAACAAAACAAGACCAAACCTCCGGCGGACAGTGGCTGACTGGCTGACTGGCAGCGACCAAAAAATCCACCCAATATCCAAGCTTATTTTCATCTAAAAAATTACTTTCTGCCTTGACAATTGCCATTTAGAAGGGGGGGAGACAGCGGGCTGCAGATACAGCTCTATGCGCTCCGACATCAGCGCATGAGAAAATAAAGAGGGGAAAGTGCACAAGTTAGGTGGCTTATACTCTCCAGACTCCAGCATGGCATATCCTCAGGGCTACTTGTACCAGCCGTCCGCTTCATTAGCCCTGTATTCGTGCCCCGCGTACAGCACCAGTGTTATATCGGGACCCAGAACCGAGGAACTTGGGAGATCCTCTTCGGGATCTGCGTTTGCGCCATATGCCGGATCTACCGCGTTCACCAGCGCCTCGCCAGGCTACAACTCCCACTTGCCATATAATGCAGACGCGGCGGCAGCTGCCACGTTCACCTCATATGTGGTGAGTACACTAAAGGTGATTATTCAGTCTAATAGGTAGCAAAAGCGAGGGGAATTAACTCGTTATAGAACCCTTAGGTGTGTGTTGCGCAGTCGGAATCAAGCCATTGAGAAGAAATGTGCGTCACAGAAAAGTACGTGGATAGAAAAGTAGAGATTTTCATGTCCAGAAAAGATACTTCTGAGTAAATGTAACTAATCTAAAAAAGGTCGTGTACTGTTGTGGCTTTGAAATTAATAGTAGTTTTTAATAGATTAGGCAATGTCTTGCCGAAGCTTCTAAGCTCCTGACCGAACGAAACGGACGGCAGCTTACATCGCTGCGTTTCTTTCTTGTAAGTCCATTAGTTGGTCCAAATATAAAACTTAAATAGTAAAGCTTGCGGGGAAGAAAAGACTAAAAACAATTTTATTTAATTGTCTCCTATTCCCTGTGAGCGATCTCTTACCACGTAAGTAATTCATATTTGTTTTATAGGCCCATTTGCTACTGCTTAAAGATTGATCGCTGTTTAACAGGCAAGGAAAAAGAATTTTAGGGCCACCGCGCATAATGTTTTTATGTTATTCTAATCGGAAAATGTTCTATTTCAGTAGCAACAGCAATAATCACATCGCGTTAACATGAAGAAAACAAAAATTAAAATAGAATAAAAATAAATAAATAAATAACACCGAAGCACGAATCCCATTTCAAATATCCAATTAAATTCAAAACCATTCCATAAACATTGACTCCATACTCGAACCGCTGGATTAAAGCCAGTGCACCCTTGCGCGATTACGAGTATGTGCTTGCGTGACCATTCGTGCGCGTGTTTATGTGTGGAGTTGTGCACGTGTGTTTACGTTTGTATGCCGCAAGTCCTTCTAAGTATTTTGCAGCAGTTTAAAGAATAACAGAACTTTTGCACACTTTCTCGTTTTTATTACAGAGTTCTCCCTATGACCACACCACGGGCATGGCGGGCTCAATAGGATACCATCCTTACGCAGCACCCTTGGGCACCTACCCTTACGGTGATCCAGCATACCGTAAAAATGCAACCCGGGACGCCACCGCCACCCTGAAGGCCTGGCTCAACGAGCACCGCAAAAATCCCTACCCTACCAAGGGCGAAAAGATAATGCTGGCCATCATCACCAAAATGACCCTCACCCAGGTGTCAACCTGGTTCGCCAACGCCAGGAGGAGGCTAAAGAAGGAGAACAAAATGACCTGGACTCCTCGGAACCGGAGCGAGGACGAGGAGGAGGACGAAAATATCGATCTGGAGAAAAACGACGACGACGAGCCAAACAAGCCCACAGATAAGGGAGACTCCACAGACACGGAAGCAGGTCGGTGGTGCAGAAAAAAAAGGGGGCAAAAAAAATCATCAATTTTTCATCGCAGTCTTTCCACTCAGGGTGCAAAATTGATTGCTGGTTAATGGTTGTATATTATTTATAATGGGACAATTGCTTTAAATAATAATCACCTTGAACTCCCCTCGTTTGACTTCTCAGTGGCTGAAATTGCTGGTGACGCAAAGTATTTAGCAGTCAATTTATCTTTAACTGCATAATAAGGCTGCAGCCGGTGAATTGAACTGGTATTCGGCTACAGTTGTACAAACGCTTCTTATCAACGCAAAAGCTATTTTGATACTTGAAATACATTTAATCGGTGTAGTGAATGCTCAGACTTTAATAAACTCATAAGTCATAATTATGGGGGGGAGTTAATTTTCCTTTTTAGGCTTTTACATGTTTATGAGAACATTTTATAGCACAATTATAATTTGCAAGAGAAACGAGCAAAGGTACCCAAATATTTTTTTGCACACCCACTTTCAGTTTGCATCTGTGTTTAATTGCTTGATAATCATCTGAAACACATGCTAGAGTTTTACGAACATTTTAATGCTTATTTGGAAGTAACTGTGGTCTCCTTGTGTGTGTGTGTATGTGTGTGTGTGTGTGTGCTTTAGATCACAAACTTCTTAACCCAGGGGACATAGGCTGTGACAGATTTAAAGAAGAAAACCATAGCAAAGACACGGATCACCTTCTGAGTGACACGGAGTTAAAAGACCAGGAGGAGCGGACTACAGAGTTGTTGCCGGATTCTGCGAAACCAACCACGTCGTCTCCTTCAGCTATGCCCCGGGGGAACCAGCTTGCGCAACAAGACAAGCCGTCAGATTTGAGCCATGCATCGGGTACGGTCACCAGCAACGTGACCTCTGTTATCCACTCGCCCCCCTCTGCTCCTAAACCCAAACTCTGGTCCCTTGCGGAAATCGCCACGTCCTCAGACAGGTGTAAGGGCAGCGGCGAGGTGTCACAGTCTTGCCCTGGTTTGGGTCAGAGCACTGTAATAGGCACTAGCGCTTCTCCATCACGATCATCCCCTCAGTGCCCGCTCCCCAACAGCACAGTCCTATCCAGGCCTCTGTACTACACCTCCGCTTTCTACCCTGGCTACACGAACTATGGTGGCAGTTTTGGACACCTTCACAGTAACCACGGCTCGGTAACCACGGGCTCCACGGCACATTTCAATGGATTAAACCAGACTGTGTTAAATAGAGCTGAGGCTTTGGTAAGGGAGAGCCAGAAAGTCAGAGGCCAAACGCAGGTAGATCTTTGTAAAGAATCCCCTTATGAACTAAAGAAAGGTATGTCGAACATTTAATACCTGAATATTTTCCACTCACTACGGACATTTATTTATTTTGGTTGCATTAAAAAAAAAAAAAGATAAGAAAAAAAGAGCAACGGTGAAGCAAATTCTGAGAACAGTTATTTTCTGAGTAAATGCTTATCCTCGTTTTTTTTTTAAAGTTTTGAATGGTTAATCTTAAAATGTAACAAGAATGGTCTTAATCGCTGCAGCCGCCCGAGTCTATTTGTATTAAAGACTAACATGTATATTTAATGTAGCATTTTTGTATTTAAAATGGACAACACACTATCTTTGAAGTAAATTATGGATAAAAAATATATATATATTTGTGCAGCGATTATTTTGGGGGGGATGAAGTTGGTAATGCCTGATACGTGTCTAAAATGCTTAACTGTCAGTTAATCTATGCGAAGATATAATTCAATTTATCACCGTGACAGATGTTTCAACGGTAATTATTAAAAAAAAAACATGGCAATGAGAACTCTGGCGAACTTGAAACAAAAAAAGGGGCCTGCAAAAAAAGAAGAAAAAAAAGAAAAAGGAAAAAAAGGATGTTGGAATATCTGACATAAAGAGCCGTTTTATTTTGGCACATTTTCATAGAGTTTCAACGAATGAAAAAAAAAAAACGATTCGAGCAAAACACTTACAGTTTAATCTGAGACTTGTGTCTTTTTTTCTTTTCTTGGAAATGCACACAAGGCCTCGTTTTTTTCCCTTTTCTTGAGCAGACTTCTAAATGTGGACATTGATATAATAACAATACCAAGGACCACTCATTTAACCCAATTACCTCCCGTGTTTTATGCAGAGCAATCAGGTGGTGAACTCCGTAATGAGCTCGATTTTATGCCAAATTTAGACCTCATTGCTATTTTCCAAAGGCGTGGCAAAGCTGTTAAAAGGGACGCGGCGATGCATTTAGAACATACTGCCCTATTATATATCATTAATGGAGAGCCTCTTTAATAGCGCGTTAGATGTGAAACATTAGTTTGAAGTAAAGCGAGAATGCTGTCATGCACACAGCAGATGCAGAAGGATATTATGATAGCGTGTAGCCTGTAGCAAGGCACTGCTCGCTAACTCTTCCAACTTCTGCAGGTAGGTGTCACACTTGCTCCTAATTTCAGGGGGGACTCGGCTAATCCGTCACAGAGACCCATCCCTGATCAAATGGCCTGGTGGAAGAAAAAAGAAAGGGAAAAGAAAAAAGAAAGGGAAAAAAAGAAGTGAAGCCAATGGCCACATACAATTGTCACAGTTATTTTAAGGATTATAGCTAATTTGAAGGAAATTTGGCAAGCGGCTATACAAAAAATAACAACAACAACAATAATAATAATACATACATACATACCTAAACGACATTAAGAACACAAATGAAGAAAAAATTACTTTTATAAAATGCAATACAATTTTTTCAAACATTTTTTTAATTTTTTGAAATCAAAGATGGAACTGTGTAGAAGAAAAAAATAACTTAATAAGAAGAAAAAAGTTAATTTTTTGTGGTGATGATTATATCATTATTATTATTATTATTACTAATATTATTATTATTGTCATGTATTGGAACGGTTCTATACTAAACATAAGAAAGCCCTATTTCTTATATATGTATAATATATGTATAATTACCTTTATTATCATTATTATTGGGGATACTGTTGACCTCTAATAGGGTGGGACAGGCTGCTCTTGTTTATGGCTGCCATTAATCGCTATAGTTTACTTTCCCCTTCTTCAGTTTGAAATCTCCCCTGAGGTTTATATAATTCCCTTAGCCTTAATGTCCTCTATTCGGGCCTTCTATTTTTAATCTGACAGTGTGTGTGTGAACAGTGATTGCGACACATCAGCCGGATAAATAGCATAATTAGGTTTTTTTCTCTCTATCTCTTTGCTGACCCCAGGAGGACTGGACTGTCCCATGCAATGTCCCCTAAGAGAGTAGTAGAGTTTTATTAGAAATTGCGCCGTTTTCTAAGATTTGACTGAATCTGACTGAAATGTTTCAGGGGGACAATATAAACAGTATTTCTGCGGCATAAATAACATCTGTGCAGATAGGTAAATACTTTCAGATTATGCAAGATACAAGTTTGTAAATATATATATATACATATATATATATACACACATATACATATATATATATATACATATATATGCGTGTTTTTGGGTGTATACCAACGTCTGTGATGACGCTATACACGTATATATATGCAATCAATTATGACTGGTGAAGGAAGAGCACAGAATTTACAGCCATTCATCAGAGGCATGGCAGCCTAGAAGGATAGGCTCTGCAACTTTGCCTGGCTTACCCCTCTACTTGAATGGCGTGTCGGTTCATTGTTGGAATTGCTACAATGTGAGAATACTAAGCAGGGGTGAAACCATTCCCACGTGTGAAAATGGGGAAAATAATCCGACAGGAGAAGAAACACGGGAGAAAGAGCTGGATAAGGTCTTTGCAGTCACACCGACTTTGTTGTTGTTGAGCGTTTAAAAGCAGCTTTGAGGGGAGAAAAAAAAAAAAACTTCGGTCTTCGCATACCGTCATCATATCAATTAAAGTATTTTTTTCCCGCCCAAACCGAAAATAAAGGCCCGCGGCTTTACATCTATTTTAAGGGTAGCAACTGACCCCTAATTAAAATGTACTGAACGAACTCTTAAATTTTCCTGTTTAGACGAGAAGAAGTGAATTCATTATTTACCCATGCGTCTAAAATTGAATTATTGCGTAATTAGAATTTTGTATTACCGACAGTAAATATATATATGTATATATAGACTGGGGGAAACTGGCATTTATATCCTTTGTCATAAAAAAACGTAACCCTGAAATGTGCCGCCCATTATGTTTTATTTATGCATATTAAAAGTAGGTTTATGTGTGTGCTTGAGTGTCATAAGGGAGACTTTCACTGGTGACTGAAAATAGTGCTATTATAAGTCTAATGAATAACAAGAGTAAACCCTGGTTTCTTGTTTGTTTTCGACACTTTTGGGAACGGCGGGGTGCAATGAAGTGAGAGTCTGGCATCTATGGCCTTGTATCATGCTTTTCATTGCTGTACTTATCTGGGAAGCCAAGAGCGCACGTTTATCATAGGGACATCCACGTAATTTAGCAGTTTACCAAATATCCAGTTTTTGTCGAATATTTAGGGAGGTTAAAAAACGAAATAAAAGAAAAGTTTAAAAAGAAAAAAAAATCTGTAGGGAAATTTTACAGCACAGACTAACGTAAAGTATTTTTAAAACTTTAATTTCATTTAATTTCGTGTATATCGAATGCTGTTTCTGGGATAATCTGGTGTAGATCAGTTTACCCTTCTTTAATTTGACACTATTTGGAACGGACCTGCTGGAAACTGCTGCTCGGTTTGGCAAGAGATTTGCTGCAGGGGCAAAGACACTGAGGCCCAAACAGATTACACACTTGCCACTGGACCGTTCTGCGAAGGCCTATCACATGCTACTGTATGTCAGACTACAAGGTGAAATCAAAACCTGTTGATACACACATTCCCAATATCGCTGACGGATTACTCAACTGAGCAAACGGTACATCTTATAAACAGCATACTGATACAACACATAAAAGCTGGGGTCAAATTTAGCTCAAAT